>NW_005842523.1:1112383-1117071 GCF_000455745.1 Alligator sinensis
TCAGCAGATCAGTCATGAAGCACAAGGCAAGGGGCAGAAAGCAGAGCATCAGATCTGTTAAGGGAAGGGGACTGGAGTAGCACATGGGGAAAGTGTGGTGCTAATGTGTGGCTTGTCTGCTAAGAGGTTGGGCCCCACTGAGCTACTCCATGCTAACTGCCATTTTACTCACTGTTACCACATGACAAATGAAAGCTAACCCACTGCAGTTCCCTCTCCTTCATTAACAGGAATGAAGAGCGATAGCTTACCTTTCAGTGAAAGCAGGATAACTAACCACAGGGTAAACTTTAATTTACTGTGAGAAATAACTGAGGAGTGTAAATCACTACTCTCATTTTACCTTTCAGTAATTTGTTCATGAGTTCTGTGACACCACCCCAGAGTCCCAGTCTCCTGGAAGAATACCCAAACCCCTGTCTAAAGGCTACTTGAGAAGGGTGGAAAAGAGACACTCCTGTGGAGCTTATGCCACTCTGTGAAAAAGAATTCAAGATTCAGAGAAGAGAAGAAAGCAACAAGTAATATGACGCTGTAAATCATTGGTAAGGCTACACAGCTGAAAGAAGGGAGTTCTGGAGTATTACCTCCTAAATTAGCTCAGTTGTGCTATAGAGAACTAGGCTCTGATTGCTCTCGTCCCCTCCGAGCTGCTTAGGTATACTACTGAGTTGTCTTCACTAATACACATAAGTTTATTTCTTGACAGCACAGGCAAGCTAACTTAGAAGGTGATAAAGATTTCTGAGATGTTCATCCCTACTCCTTGGACTGCTTTTATATAAAATACACAGATGGCACCAGAATACCTAAAAGAGAGCATTTTTACACATGTAAGCACCACAGCATGAGACACTTTGAAAAGTGTCCGACGGTGCAATGCTTGCAGCTGTATAAAAGTGGCAAAATGCACTTCAGCACCGAGAAAATGGCAGCAGCACGTTTTGTAACTTAAAATCGGAAGTGCTTGTTTTCAAAAGCACCCCACCGCCATTTTCTGCATGCTGACGCACATTTTGCATTTATACAAGTGCACACAGCGCAGCTCAGTTCACCTCAGCTCACAGACAAAGCAAACTCGATTAATTGAGTCTGCTCCAAAGCGATGGATCTCTGGCACGTCACAGGACAAAAAAGTGTGTGCATAAATCCCCTTATGCCTAAGTCCTTTTTTCAAAAGCACACCACCGCCATTTTCTGCATGCTGACGCACATTTTGCATTTATACAAGTGCACACAGCGCAGCTCAGTTCACCTCAGCTCACAGACAAAGCAAACTCGATTAATTGAGTCTGCTCCAAAGCGATGGATCTCTGGCACGTCACAGGACAAAAAAGTGTGTGCATAAATCCCCTTATGCCTAAGTCCTCCTTTTAAATCCATCCTCCTTACACATGCTATGTCTTACCTGCACTATTTATTTTATTTTGTTCCCCTCCATGCAGCAGAAAAACACATAACAGATTTCATAGACATTAGGGCTGGAAGGGACCTCGCAAGATCATCAGGTCCAGCCCCCTGCCCAAGGGGCAGGAAGTCAGCTGGGGTCAGATCATGCTGGCAAGATAAGCATCCAAGTGTTTCTTAACAGTCTCCAGAGTAGGTGCTTGCACCACTTCTGGGGGGGGTCTATCCCAGACTCTGGAGACTTGGATGGTAAAGAAGTTTTTCCTCATGTCCAGCTTAAAATGGCCTTCCAGCAGTTTGTGACCATTAGACCTTGTCTTCCCTTGGGGTGCCCTGGTGAAGAGATATTCTCCCAGTTCCTGATGCACACCCCTTATATATTTATAGGCTGCCACCAAGTCACTCCCGAGCCTTCACTTTTCCAGGCTGAAGAGTCCCATGTCTCCCAGCCTCTCCTCATAAGGCCTGTTCTCCTGACTTCTAATTTTATAAATTAAATTTATGTTTCTGAAATTAGGGATGATATAACTTTTCTCCACTACTTTAACTCAATTCCTATAGTATACTACATAGTAAAACTGAGTGGAAACTACACATTCAAATGGTTGACGCACACAAGTCAAAAACACATACAATTCTGTGACTTAACACTTCAAAAGATCTTTTGCCAAAACAAAATCTTTTTTTAGTTGCTTTTAAACAAATAGTTTCCTTGTAAAATAGTAACTTAAGGTTTTATTTTCAGCTTCTTTTAATCTTGAAGTAGCCATAACATTTAAACTTATCATGTACTGGGATTTCTTCTTTGAACCGAGTTGCATAAAAAAGCCTGCAAGTCAAAACTTAATCACTGTCATTTTCTCAAACCTACAATTTCCTACTAATGCGATTCATATAAATTAACTCCTTAGAATTATTTTGCAAAATTTAAACGACTTGAGTTCAGTTGTCTGAATTATTTTTAACCAGTAAGTTTTACATTTATCGTGTCACCTCCTATGTAATAATTAAGACTTTTAAAGCAGGGGTCAACAATCTTTACAAATGGTGAGCAGCAGCTTGCAACCTGGCTGCTGTCATGGGCCACCGATCTCCAACATTCCCGGCACTTCCTGCTCTCTCTCTCTCTCTCTCATCCCTCCACTTGAGTCTCTGCTTACCATTGCTATCTCGTGCTACAGATTTCCATAGCTAACAGTCATGCTGAGAAGCAAATTCAGCACCAAGGGTAGAAAGCAGGTAGGGCTGAGGTATTAGTAGCAAGTGGGAGCAAGAGAGAGGGGGAATGCAGCACAGAAATGTTCCAGGATGAACAGTATACATGAGGACCCTGGTGGCGCCTTATCTTCAGCTCCTGCCACCATGTGCTATCAGCCTCATGAGCCACTGGAGGCCAGACCAAAATTTCTGCAGGCCAGATCAAGCACACAGACACACACAGGTCAAATCAAGCACACAGGATATACGTTGCAGACCACTAGTTTAGAGGCTAAAATATTTGTAATATTTTTTTCCATTTTCCATTCCATTTATCAATCTTGCAATGAGTTACATGAAGGCAAGTTTACCTCTGCGCATCACATTGCAGGAACAAAAACATTATTAACTTTTTATTTTGTATGGATCTCTCTCCCTCTGGGTAAATATTTATTTTCAAAATTTAGGAAAATATGAAAGAAGAAACAACAGCAAAGAGATTCTGGAGCAGATGTAGCTGCTGAAACTATTTTTATTTTTGTAGAATACAAGTTGATATTCTTCAAGGAAACACCCCCAATTTAAACCCAACTCTAATATTAATACATTAGAAGTTTTACTGAGAAACTTAATTATACTTAGGACCCAACCCTAGCCACACATAAGCAAAGAGTTAGTCATGTTAGTCTGAAGTCAGGCAGCAAGTAGGATAATTTGCACTTTATAGATTAGGGACATCAAAGATATCCATACCATATGTAACCCAGGGAGTCATATGATCTGGCCAGGGATCACTAGAACAACCCTACATGCTAGCCCCAGCCATACATGCTGTATGCAGGCTGGACCCAGAGCTGCAGACCCAGCACACAGCACACCCTGCATGTAATGCCCCACCAGCCCAGCCCTACACGCTGGCTCCAGGGGCAGGCCGGATGCTGTGCCACAGGCCCTATGTGGCATACGGCACTCAGGGTCAGTCCAGCCCCATGTGCCATATGCAGCACATGCTGGCCCTGGGAATCACTGTGCACATGAGTCCAACACAGGGCATGTGTTTTATGCGTAGTGTGTGGGCTGGACCCAGCACTGCACTTGGCGCAATGGGTCCAGGACATGGGTGACATGTGGCACCCTGGACTGGCCCCCTGTTCTGCTTGCAGTGTTGTGGCTAGCCTGCGTGATGCTGACAGTGCATTCCCTGTGCTGGCAGCATGTGGGCTGGACCCAGTGCTATGGGTGCTGCACAGGGGGTCAGTCCCAGTTCAGGCCACAGACCAGTCCAGTGACCCTCCTCTGGCCCACAGAGCTGGATGAATTTGATCCCCTTGTTATAAGCCTAACTAAATGAGAGATGTGCAGTATGAAATTCTGTGAGAGTCACCTGCGGATTGGGAGACCACCAGGCATCAGTCCCTTACATGCAAACGGAGCTTCAACAGCCCAGAATTATTTCACAGGAATGATGAGAGCCACCACAGGCCACATCTGAGCACAGCCTGAACTGACCCCCCCATGCTGCCTGCAGTGTGGCATCCAGCTTAGGTAGAGAAAAGGCCACTGTCCTGTTTTGCAGGGACAGGGAGTTGGATGGCACAAGCGGCCAAGAAGAGCTGCATAAGGCTCTTTTGCTGGAGGCTTCCCTACAAAAGAGGCTGGAAAAGCACATGCAGCAGAGCTGTCTCCAGCCCAGGGATGCTGCTCGGGCACTGTTCCCAATCCCCCACGGGCCGTGTGAGTGCAGACAGCCATAAAAAGGAGGTCTGGGAGGGACCTCAGGAGGTCATCCAGTCCAGCCCCCTGCTCACAGCAGGAACAGCCCCAACTAGATCATCCCAGCCAAAGCTTTGTCTAGCCGGGCCTTAAAACCCCCCAAGGATGGCGCTTCCACCACCTCCCTGGGTAGCTCGGCCCAGTGTGTCACCACCCTCCTAGTGAGAAAGTTCTTCCCAACACCCAACCTAAGCCTCCCTGGTACAACTGGAGCCCGTTGATGGGACAGTCCAGCTTCATCCTCCGTTCAACCCCCATTCAGGCAGCTGAACGCTGCTATGAAATCCCTCTCAACCTCACCTTTTCGCCTC
>NW_005842523.1:1117337-1128996 GCF_000455745.1 Alligator sinensis
CTCGCCCTCCCGCCCCCGCCCCCGCCCGGCCCGGCCCGTGCCCCGCCCAACGGAGCTGCAGCCCCTGGCGCCCCCTGCCCCCCGTGGCGCGGGCTGGTCGGACCCTGAGGCGGTTCCTGTCACGTCGGGAGAACGCCCGGCTGTGTCCTCCCGCGGGGTGGGGAGGGGGCCGCTGCATCCGCGACTGCGACTGTATCTCACGTAGAGCTCATATACGTGTGTGTGTGACCGCGAATGTGCAGGTGCATGCCTGTGTATGTGTGCATGCATGAGTGTGCATATGTGTATGCACGTGGGTGTGCATGTGTGTATGCACGTGCATATGAGTATGCATGTATGTATCCATGAAGGTGCAGGTGTGTGTGTATGCATGTGCTTGCGTATATGTGTGCATGTATTACCGTATTTTACAGTGTATAGGTTGACACTGTATAAGTCAATCCCATATTTCTGTACAACGTTATGATTTTTGTAGCTCCATTGTGTAAGTTGACACTGCCTCGGTGTGCGAGGCACTGGAAACCCAGGTAGGCTTGTGGGAAAGGCAGTGTGCTGGTTGGCTCCTGGAAGTTGGATTGGGCCCTTGGGAGCTCAGGCAGCACACTGCTCACTGGCAGCCTGCCCAGCCCAGCCCCTGGGGGACACCACCGCTGTGGAGGGAAGGACCAGGCCCCCCCACAGCTCAGGGACTGGCCAGCCCAGCAGCAGCTCACCACCCCCTGGCCACAGGGGGATGCCAAAAGTAGGATCCGGCCACTTGCCACTTCTGCCTTCAGCAGACTCCTGTGGCCAGCCGGATGCCTGGCACCTCCCAGGAAGGGACTGACTTGCCCCAGGGACAACAAATAGGTGCTTTTAGTAAATACTAACCAGCATTTTTTAGGGTTTTTTTAAATAACATTTTTTTTTTTTTAAAAAGTAGGCCAACAGAAAACACTACGTGTATTCCAAGACAAGCTCTGTTTTAAACACTGCAGTGAAGTCCTTAGTTTGGATGGTATTCAGTGTAGATTTCTGTGCAACACTAATCACATTAAAATATTTTAAATTAAAGTTGAAAATGAATAGCACAGTTCCCTCTGTTTCTTGTTGTTTAGTGCATTACATCCAGTTTCTTCAGTGCTGCCCCCACTATTTTGAATTGCCTCAGTTTTTTAATGACAACTCATTAGTTCACTGTAGCGGTTGTTATTGGAAAGTATTCAATTTTGACTTCTGGACTGAAGACAAATTATCCTTTTGGCACTTAAATACATTTAGGGAATAGGGAATGGTCTGAGTTTTAGCACATGAAAGAGCCTTTTTTTTAAACAATGGAGAATGAGCTTCTCTTCTCTTCTCTTTCTTTAAGTCTTGTTTAAAGAAGACTTAGGGGAGTCTTGAGGTTTGGGGAGAACTTGAACAGGTTTTTGGGGAACAAAATCTATATTTCTTTAATGCCCACTCTAGCACAATGGTACTCAACCTTTCAAAGACTTGGGGCCCCCCTGGAAAATGTCAGCTCTTACTTTTCACTATTTTTTTACTACAAAAAATAATAGTCTTTCCTGCCTAGTACAGGGGGGCTGGACCCAATGATTTTGCAAGGTCCCTTCCAGCTCTTTACGATCTATGAATCTATTAAATATATATTTTGAATGGACCTCAGTCACCTGCTTGAAGCAGGTTAATTCCTGATTCAAGTGTCTCAGTCAAGTGTTTGGCTAACATGATCTTAAAAATGTCCAAGCATGGAGATTTCCCAGCCTTTTTCTTCCTAACATGCAACCTGCAATTTAAGAACAGTGCTCCTTGTCCTATCCTCTGCAGCCACAGTGAATCTCTATCCTTTTGATATTGGCCTTTCTGGTATTTGAAGACTGTTATCAAATCCAAGTTCAGTCTTCTTTTCTCCAAAATAAATAATCCCAGTTCTTTCAGCCTGTCATCATAAATCATGTTTCACAGGTCTCTAATAATTTTTGTTGCTCTCCACTGGATTCTTTCTAATTTGTCCAGTGGACTTCCTTTTCACAAAGACCTAATTTCTCCCATTCTTTCTCTACTAGACTTTCAACTCCCTTCAGTTCTGCCAGTCTTCTAGATCAGGCCTGTTAAAACCTATCTCACCATTCTTTCACTTTGCTCCTTCCCTTTTTGATATTATCTTGCTATAGTCCATTGTAATGGGCTGAGGCACAAACATTAAAAATAAACAGCCTTTTCAGTTCCTTTGTTGCTTTCTGTAATAAGAATCTAGAGCATTAAATTGTACCATAGATCAGACGCATACAAGGGAAACCGGAACAAATGAAAAGGTGTTATATTGTACACTAAAATAGTTTTTTTAAGCCAATTAAACCTTCTAATTGAGATAGAGATTTCTACTTCACTGTGGGGTGCATATTTCCTTCCTCCTAGAATCATATAATACCATCAACTAGTTAAATATTTAACTTTCTTCTTGTGTAATTTCTATTTTATTCATTTAATGGCACAAAATAATTTGTTTTGAAGATTTTCAAATACTAAACATAATTCACATTTAACTGAGTTCTAATACACTTTTATATGTTTAATTCAATATTAAGGTGCCTCAGCACACCCAACCTGGTAAAATACTTGATGTGTTAATATATTCGCAATATACTTCACTTATGTGCATACTGGATAAATGCATAATTCACTTTACTGCATAACATAGTGCCAGTCTCAATTTGTTACCTATCACGTTGTAATAAACTAGTTTTCTGCATATTGGATGCATGCATGGACCAATTAAACGAATAATATATTTCAGCCTCACTGTCTACTTCATAATTTAATTATCTTCGAGTTAACTGTACATTACCTATTATCATGTAACTAACAGCACTCTGTTTAACAGCACTAGAAACAGTAAAGGAGAAGCAGCTGTTGAAAATGGTACTATTAAAAGCCTTAAAAAAGATCGGGCTAGTCAGTTTTGGGCCCACTAATAGCACAGCACTGAAGTGCTGAAATAGTGCTTGTTAAAACTACAACACTGAGAATACTGTGCATTTAGCAGCCCTAAAACTGGCTACGTTATTTCATTTTCAAAGCTTCTACTAATCAGTTTTAGAAGCCTTGAAAGAAGGAAGAATTAGTGGCTATTAATATTGTGGCACTGACAGCACTCTAAGCCAGAGCTGTCCAACTTCCATGCTCTATGGGCCATAACCAGTTATCCAAAGTTTCTATATCATTCATGTTTTCATTTATGAGAGCAACAGAAGTGGAAACCTCCTCACATACAAGACAGCAATCAGAGAGAGATGGAAAGAATATCTTGTAGAACTGTAAAACTGTCCAATACCTACAGTGCCAGCACAACAAGAAATATATTCATTAGCTGAACCAAACATAGAAGAACCATCTTTTGTCGAAGTGAAAACAGCCAAAGCAAAACTTAGGAACAGTAAGGCACCAGGGGAACTGATGGTATCTCAGCTAAAATGATAAAATATGGAGGACAAGAGTTTTATAAACAAATCCATAAATTAATTCTCCTTATTTGGAAGTAATCAATTTTTACCTTATGATTGGTAGCCTTAATATGTCCCATCTTCAAAAAAGGCAGCAAACTGGAGTGTCAAATTTACCCCTATTAACACCAACTTTTATTCTGTAACATTTTACTACAGTGCTTACTAATTTACACACAAAACATTCTGGGAGAATACAAGAATAGATTGAGTTCTGCAACAATAGATTGATGACAGACCAAATCTTCTCTCTAAGACAAATTGTTGAGAAAAAAATGGGAATATAATCAAAGTTTACACATTCTGTTCATCGAGTTCCAGAAAGCTTATGATAGCATACAAAGAGAAAGTCTGTGGGGCCTATTAGCTGGATTAAGAATTCCCAACAAACTGATTGAACTCATTCCTAGTCAACCTGGCACTAGAAAAAGCAACCAGGAGCATAAACAACATGAAGAGAGGAATTCAACTGAATGGAGAGCATAAAATCCTCAGATATGCTGGTGATAAGTGATATGCTCATAAGTGATAGCCATACCCTGCAGGTCACAGCAGGGCAAACCACAGTCTCTCTGGACTGCACACCCCATAGATGCCCCTTCCCAGCTGTGGCGCTGTGTGCTTGCAATCCCCCATGCACCACTTGCCCACGTGCTTCCCCACTGCTACACTTCATGACCGCCCTGCTACACTGTGACTCACACCATTATGCCGCACGCTCACAAAGCTCTCCCCACCTCTGCACTGTGTCCTGCAACCCCCGCCCCGTCAGATCTCACCCCATTCCCCACTGCACCGTGTGCCCCAGGCTCACCCTCAGCTTCCCACACTGCCCCACCTCCTGGAGCCATTACAGGAAGCATCAGCAGGAGGATGGGGAGGAACTCAGAGACTCTGGCTGCTGTTGTAGCCAGAGTGATGGAAGGAGCAGCGTGAAAGCAAGTGACTGGCGGCCACAATTTACCCCCTCATCAATCACATGCTGCTTGCAGGCCACCATTTAGACAGTCCTGCTCTAAGCAATGCTTGTTTATGAATCAACTCTCCCAACCACGGTACTATTTGTGATCCAAAATCATCCCTATGACATGTACAATAACTGCTGTTTTGGAGAGTAATATTAGGAATGAGTTTTTGCACTTTAATCATGTTTAATGAAATCCTTTTTTGTTTACATTGCTTTCTTTTGCTTTTTCACTAATTTCCGTTCCCTTTCTCTGCATCTGATTCTCTGCTTTTAAGTTGTATTTTACTTGGTGTGTGCTACCCTGTCCCTTTTCCTTTCTCTCCCCACACGTACTTACAGATTACCCATTATACTTCTTCCATATGCCCCTGCTGCGTAGGCCATAAGGAAGTCTGCTAAATTGGACCCTCATCTTTGTGAAGCCAGTTAGAAACAATCACATAGATTTTGTAATGAAGAACTTTGGATCTTATAAATAAACAATGGAAGCAAGAAATTGGCTCTGTAGTACCATCCTTTAATTGGGGTCATGCAGGAACTCCTCATGGGAGTTAGGTGTCTAAATACATTTTTAAAAATCTGGCCTTGCCTGGTAAAAATGGGTACTCTGGGTTAATGTGGCATAATTTAGATCCATACTAAAAATTAATATTTTTGGTTAGATAGAACATTTGCAATTTTTAATAGAACACTTGCAATTTTTTCTCTGAAATGTGATTTTTGTATCATTTTGTATTCTAATATAAGTGTAGGAAAAAGTTTTTTGAAGATTACAGGTCTGGAATTTACTTCATGTGCAACAATTCATTGGGCTCTAAGTGTGTGTATTAGTCTAATATTTATATAGTAGGCAACTGTCAATCTTCTGGATCATGGTGTATGTGTAAGAGGTCTAGTCAGTTGCCTAATGAATCCACTTGTATGGAGTCCTGCACCATCACACCAAGAGCCTCAACATGTATGCCTGGGCAAGAGTTTGGAGGAGTGGAGGCTGTCCAAGACTTACCATTTCATCCTTTACCCCATTGAGACATAATCCAAAGGCCAGACAGAGTCCAGACGTTCAGTGCATCGATAGTTACAGTTTCTGCCAGAGAACAACAGATAACAACTGATGCTGATTACCTAATGCCTCAGCAAGGGTTTGTTCCTTTCCGAGTGATGCCCCTTATCCTTTCTCCAACCAAGAAGTACCCAGAAAGCAATAAAGGCTAGGGTTTTGAGGTGCCCTATACATGCCTTACTCTTGAGGTTGCAACATTGTGATAGGACCTACCCTACCACAAATAGTCCCACTAAGTGCCACCAGGCCCTCCAGTCAGATGCAGTTTATGGTCCTACTTAGGACCATATACATGATGGTCTTTCCTCTTTTCATTTATACTCTTCAAAACAAGCTGAAACTTCTAAACTACTTCAGGTAGCTTGGTATCTATCTCTTGTAAATAGCCTGCATTTTGTGAGTTCTGATATAGGGTAGTTGGGCTTGTTTCTGTTAGTAATTTTGTTTGTTTTTGAAGAGTTTTTTGTCTGTGTGTATTAATGGGTTTAGGAGGACTACAGAGAAATGCATGTAAAAACCAGCATAAATTATACAGAACATGGGAAGACAAATCTTTCTTAAGTATATAAAGTACGGTGTAGCATATAAAGTTAACATATTTGAGGAATTAGATTTTGTTTAATAGTTTCATAGATGTTAGGGTCAAAAGGGACCTATTAGATCATCAAGTCCGACCCCCATGCCCTGGGCAGGAATGAGTGCTGGGGTCAGATGACCCCAGCCAGGTGTCTGTCCAATCTCCTTTTAAATACCTCCAAGGAAGGGGACAGCACCACCTCCCCTGGAAGCTTATTCAATATTTTGGCAACCCTCATCATAAAGAATTTTTTCCTGATGTCCAATCTGAATTTGCTCTCTTCCAGTTTGTGGCCATTATTTCTAGTTACCCTGACAGGCGCCCTGGTAAACATTGTATCTCCCATTTCTTGTTGGCCCCCCCGATGAGTTTGTAGGTGGCCACGAGATCACCTCTCAGCCTCCTCTTGCGGAGGCTGAAGAGGTTCAGGTCTCCCAATCAGTCCACATAGGGTTTTTTCTGTAGGCCTTTAACCAGCCCTCCTCTGAACCCTCTCCAGGGCATCCACATCCTTCCTGAAGTGCGGTGCCCAAAACTGGACGCAGTACTCCAGCTGCAGCCTGACCAATGCTTCATAGAGGGTAATTATCACCTCCCTAGACCTATTTGTGATGCACCTACTTATGCAAGAAAGGGTGCTGTTAGCTTTACTTATTACCTCATCACACTGGTGTCTTGTGTTCATTTTGGAGTCAATTACAACTCCAAGATCCTTTTCTGCAGTTGTGCTACTTAGAATGGTACCTTCCAGGCTATAGGAGTGTTGATGATTCTTCCTCCCCAGGTTGCAACACATTACACTTATCTGTGTTAAACTGCCTCCTATTCTGTTCGGCCCATTTCCCCAGCCTGTCCAGATCAGCCTGGATTCACTCCCTGCTGTCTAGTTTGTGTACCTCCCCCCATAGTTTGGTGTTGTCAGCAAACTTGGACAGGGTGCTTTCTACGCCCTCGTCCAAGTCACTAATGAAGATATTGAATAGCACCAATCCCAGGACAGAGCCTTGGGGGACTCCTCTGCCTACATTTCTCCAGGTAGAAACTGACCTGTCCACCACCACTCTCGGTGCATCCCATAAGCCAATTTTCTACCCACCAGACTGTGTAATAATCTACATTGCAACTGTTTAGCTTATTTATAAGAATTGGGTGTGACACTGTGTCAAAGGCCTTTTTAAAATTTAAGTAAATAACATCTACCTCTATTCCTTCATCCAAGCATTTTGTGACCCGGTTGTAAAATGAATATTGTTGCCACATGTTTTCATAGTTGAAAAGCCGAAGTGGTTGGTTAGTTATTTCTCATGAGCCCAATTCGGGAAACTCATAAGCATCTCCTCATCCTATTACAGAAGTCATTTCAGAACAGTCTTAATTTTATCATGTGCTTTAGTGCCATCTTGGAGAGAGAGATTATTCTATTTATTTCAGCCATTACTTACACATGTAAAACTATAACCTCGTCTCTGTACTTATTCATAGTCTCCCATTGACTTAAAGAGAACCAGGATTTTATAGTTCATAATATTTCAAGCCTGAAGCGTCCAGTAAATCATCTGACTTCCTGTATAGCTCATGATATTTAAACACTTCACCCAGTTACTTCTGGAGTCAGCCCCATAACTTGTGTTTAGTTGAAGCATGTCTTTGAAAAAGGAGTCCAGTTTTAATTTGAAGATTTATAGAGAGGAAGAACCCACCACTTCTGATAACTTGTTACAATGACTAGACATTTTCACTGTTAAAAATCTGTGCTTAATTTTTTTATGAATGTGTTTGATTTCTGGCTCCAGCCATTAGTTCTGTTATGGAGCTTGCTTTCGATTCCAGAGCAGTGGTTTTCAACCTGTGGTCTGCAGACCCCTGGGAGTCTGCAGACTATATCTAAGGGGTCCACAAACAATGACTATGATCAATCAAAAATATGCGAATACAAACACTTACAAGTCAAAGGGCACCTCCATTTGAAATTTTTTAGGGGTCCACAAATCAAAAAGGTAGAAAACCACTGTTCTAGGGCCTTTTGAAACTAGGTATTTTGTTCCCATGAAGGTACTTAGCTACTGAACTTACCGCTTGAACTTCCTTTTGATAAACCAAGAAGATTGTACTATATACAACTCTCACTGTATTTTCTTCAGCTGTCAAACATTTCTGTTTCCCTCCTTTTCAGTTTTTCTGCATCCTTTAAAAAAGGGAACACTAGAACTGCATGCATTGCTTACCAGTGCTCCTTCTGGCTCATTGCTTTGAAAGTGAGTGTTCATCTTAAAATGGTGAACAGGGCTGTTTCTAAATACCAGCTTCTCTATTGGAGTGATAGTAGCAGTTCACTCAAGAGAATTCCTGTAAGAATCAGGGAATCATGTTTCCATCTCCTGAAACATTTCTTTTCCTTATCAGAATATACCAAAAAAAAGAATAATTTGCTATTGGATAATGTTAAATCAATGAGTATGACCATTGGTTAGAGATTCAGTAAGTGTTTTTTATCAACCTGTGAAAAGGCCTTGGAAGAAATAGGATTGTTGAAACTTCAAATTAACTAGATTCAAGGGTTTTTGTTCTGCTTTGTAAAAAGAAAAGTTCAACAAGTCAAGGGTATGAGTGCTCAAGCTCTCTGGAATCAGTTTTAAATAGCTCAGATTTGTCAGTTGTATAAAGAAAAATAAAGTTTTGTCTCCAAGGAGATTTCTAGTATGATAGACTAAATGTCATGATGATGTGAATAAGTGGCTCTAAAAATGCGGTAAAAATGCATGTTTCCTAATACATTTCCACAAAAATGATTGAAAATGTCTTGGGACTTATTTAAGCAATTTACAGTATTGTTTAAAAATGTACAGCAGGACACATTCAGTACAGCCTTTTGTAGCTCATTAGCAATTTCTTTAATGAGGTTTATTTTAAGTGATAGATAGTTAAGGTAACAGACAAGTGACAGATTGTTTGTCTTTAATGATTTCCCTATTTCAGGCCCATTACAAAGCAATTAGAAATCTGACAGCATTTTCACTCTGCATTACTGATCATCTAAAGTGATGAGAAATGAGAGGTGATGAATATTAATTGTATATTTTCATATGATTATCATAAATTATTACCTTGTCTAATGTGCTGCAGGTAAAGTAAGAGCAAAAGAGGAAAATTCAGTCAGATACGATAATTTGAAAGATTGTGTGACTTAGTGTCTGCTTTTAACTGTAGTGTCAATCTATCTAAAGTATCTGTGTACTTTTCCATAAAAAGTCTCCATGTTTGAGCTTAGCATGTAATTTTCAGTAATTTTAGTGCGTATCTATTAAAATTGTGTTCATCAAAACTACTTTAAAGTCTGCAAATTAAAGCACTTGTAAGTTAGAAAATGGTTTCCTGTACAACTGTATTTAAGCCCCTTTGCATGTCTGAATTGGACATTGTAATGCAGTCTTCAATTACACATTTTTTTCCACAGGATTCAGTGCAGAGGATGGACAATGCGATTGAATGGGTAATTATTTCATATTACATTTTATTATCATGATCAGTCTGTGGCCCCATTTCTCATATGCTGCATACTATTCAAACTATAGTTGAAGACAGTTATTGTTCTCATGGGCATCAATATGACATTAAAGTGTCTTACCTCTTTACAAACATTAATGCATTTATTCTCATAATACCCTTGTAAGGTGAGATGGTTTTATTAGTTAGTTCTCTTTTCCACTGCTCTATTTTATCTCTGTGGGAACTGAGCCACAGAGATAAAAACATCGAAAGTAAAAACAAATTTTTGATGCCTAGTTTGAGAATGTTAGAGCCTAATTGCTTAGAATTGGCAAGCAATTTTTACTACTTAAATATTTAGAAAAAAATTCCCATTGGTTTAATTTGCATTTGTCAAAAACTGCAAAACAAATGCCAGAGGTCCCAAGGTGACGTTCCAAATTTTAGAAACTGAGGAACACCCAGTGACCCTTTCTGAAAAGTTTGTTTTATGCAACCTGCCCAGCATCACACAGGAAATTGTTTGTGGAGCCAAGGTAAAATCTAATTCTCCAATTACTGCCCTTTCTCTTTTTGCGTTACACATCCCTACTTCATCCCCAGAACAGATCTATTTTGTCTTCTGAATGAGACAGAGATGCATGGAAAAAGTAGTATAAGATCATGTTATAAGGTTACATAGGCATTTACTAAATGTTGCGTTCTTGATTTTGCAGCTTTAACATTATTTTAATACAGCTTTTAGGTGTAACTTGTTTTTAAGAAACTTAAGAATTGTAGAGATGCTAATTTCATAATACGGAACTACATTTATATCCCAAATGAGCAATCTTAAATGAGTAGGCTTTGGATCTTTAGTTTCATAGCACAGTTGTCTGACATGAGCTTGCTGCATAACTGCTAGCAGCAGAGAGCCATTACCCTCTACATAGATGAGATAAGAGGGAGATTAAACATGCACCATGGGTATGTACAAGCATTACATTTAGATCAGCCTAAGTAAATGTAGGTCACTCTAAATGCCCAGTTGTGCAGGTGTTCACAGAGCCTAAATTGCTCAAAATATGGCACTCTAAGTTCACTTTAGAAGGTGAACTTGGTGGCAACAGCAGTGGTGGTCCCTCACAGTCGAAGATGATTACTCCCAGGGGTCATATTTAAACTGCAGTTTTTACCTCCTAGCCATCAGGCACAGGTGGTGAGCAGCAAGCGATGGGGCCCCACCACCTGTCAGCGGTGGTGAGGAGAGGGCGGGCTTGCAGGGGAAACTCCAAGATTAGAGAAGTTGCCAGGCACTTCCAGCGCAAATTCCAGAGATTCCTACCTTAACTGGATTTCCTCATTAATGTTGGTTTTCTTTGAGAGATGGCTGCCGAAGTATGCAAAGTGTTCAGCATTATCCAGCTCTTGTCCATCAATAAGTAGCTTTGCTGGGGGAGTTGATTGGCCAGAGCAGACTGGTGAAGCACTTTTGTTCTTGTGATGTTAAGGGTCAGTCCCAGGCATTGATATGCTTGAGAGAAGCAGTTAAGAGCTATTTGTAGGTCCTTCTCAGTATGTGCAACAGCAGCACAATCATCTGTGTACTGAAGTTCTGCAATTGAAGCCAATGTAACTTTGGTTTTGGCACAGAAGTGGGAGAGATTGAAAAGGTTCCTCTCCATCCTGAACTCGATGCCAATGCCACGAGGCAGACGGTCATGGATAAGCATCTTGATGACTGCAAGAAAGATGGAAAACAGAGCTGGTGCAATCACACAGACCTGCTTGACGCCAGTTCGAATGGCAAAGGGCAGAGTTGAAGGCTTCAGTCGAATTGATAAAGGTCATATATGTTCTCAGTATTTTTCCTGGATCTTCTGGGCTGCAAAAATCATGTCCATGGTGCCTCCTGATGGTCTGAAGCCAAATTGACATTTGGGAAGGATTTCCTTGACAAGAGGGAGCAGTCAGTTCAGCAGAATTTGTGCACGGATTTTCCCAGCAATGGAAAGGAACGCAATACCTCAGTAGTTTCCACAGACAGACTTATCTCCCTTTTTAAAAATGGTGATAATATTGGCATTCCTTGAGTCAGCAGG
>NW_005842523.1:1129006-1130506 GCF_000455745.1 Alligator sinensis
CCAGGTTTTAAGAAACTGTGTGTGGAGCTTGTTGGTCATAATTTCCTCACCAACTTTAGAAACCTTAGCTGGTATGCCATCAGGGCCACATGCTTTGTTGTTCTTCATCTGTCTTATCACCTGGTGGACTTCTTTAGAGGTTGGAGGGCTGACAAGTGCTTACTTTACTGGATGCTGAGGGATGGATTTAATGGTTTCATAAGTCACCATCAATTCTCGGTTCAGGAGCTTGCGATAGTGCTGCTTCCAGAGGTTTTTGATGGACTAATTGACTTTGAGGAGTGAACTGCCCCCTTCCAATCTAAGTGGAGTGAGTCCACAAGAACTTGGTTTGTACACAGCCTTGAATGCACTGAAGAAGCTCTGCATGTCATGATTTTCAACAAATTGTTGAATTTCTTTCACCTTCTCTTCCCACCATTTATTTTTGATTTCTCAAATCTTCCTCTGGGGTTCAGCTTTACGCTACCAAAAAAGTTATCTGCTTCTGACTCGACTTAGGATGATTTTGCTAGGCACAGAAAGCTTTTTTCTTCGGATTGAGAAGAACTTTGATCTCAGCGTTGTTTTCATCAAACCAGTCCTGATAGCATTGGGTGATAAAGCCAGTTGATTCCATGCAAGCCTCATGGATGGTCTCATTTAGAGCTTGTCAATTTTCCTCAACACAAATGTTATCATTTTCAATCCTAAGATTGGTGAGTTTCTTACTGAGATGTGTTTGGAGGGTTTTGTGGTGTCTAGGGGTCTATAGGCATTTGATGTTGTACTGTCTTCAGATTGATTTGGTTTGCCTTTGATGTTTCAACTAGGGGTATAGCAGTAAAGATTTTCTTGGCTGATACTGATAGACAATTATTAACCAGCCATATCCAATAGCAGATTTACAGGAATGCAGGCCGGCAGCTTGGAGAGCAGCATTCAGCCAGGAATTCTGTTGGGGGGAAGGGGCATGGGGTTGGCATATCAAGGCCCTCACAGTGAGGGAGGTAGTGGAACAGGGGAGGTGCGGTGAATGCAACCCCAGGGTGGGGCAGAGCTGCGGGCAGCTCCTCTAGGAGGCATGAGGGGTAGGGAAGAGGGATGGCTTCCCGCTGCTCTGTGCACCCCTGTGGGAGTCATGGGGGACATGTGCCCCCACCAGATTTGTATGCAGGGTGAAGGTGGGCTGCCTGCTGCAGGCTTGGGGCCACGGGCTGCGCTGTCCTCTTCCTGGTGAGGGGGCTGTGCTTGGGGTGGGCAGGGGTGGGGCAGGCTCAGCTGCATGGTGTGGGTGCTGATGGCACTGGGGTGGTTGCAGAGCTATAGCCACCGCAAAATTCCCTGTAGCCCCCTGTAGCCACCCCTCTGCCCTGTGCAGCTGAGCCCATCCCAGCCCAGGGCCCCTGCAGAGAAGAAGCCAATGCAGCTTCTGGCCCTGAGCCTGCAGCAAGCAGCCCACCCGTGCTCTGCACACAAATCTGGGGGGGGGGCACACCCCCCCCCCTGCCTCTGCTACAG
>NW_005842524.1:0-7740 GCF_000455745.1 Alligator sinensis
CGGGAAAAGAGATCCCGGGGCGCGCCTGACAATTGCTTCGGAGGAGTGGCTCTTCTCCTTCTAAATCACAGAATAATAGTTGCCTTTTTTGTAAGAGCATCACATTATGGACTTATATTTAGCTTCCACTATCACCCTCAATCTTTTTCTACTGTACTACTGTTGAGCCCCAGCTCAAGTCTGGGATCGTGCCCGGTATGCAAAGGCCAATAAAGATACCAGGGGTGAAAGTACAAAGAAGGTTTATTGCTAGCAATAAAAGGTGCGAGCGGAATAATTTCACGTAACAAGCACCCCGATCACTATATCTAAGCATCTTTTATACAGGAGTTTTCAAGTTTTCACGAGCGTGCTTGTTTGCTGATTGGTTGTAAGGAGTGACGCAAGGAGTTCTTTACTGAGCATGTCTCTATACCTGTGTTTTAGCCATGTATCTCATTTACATACATGTATGTTTCATTAGCATACTTCTTCCCCACCTAGGGGCGTGATTTTTAGTATTTTAATGAGCCCTATAACCCAGTACTCTGCTTCTGCTTTTGTTTTCAAGCCCCCTTTATCTAGGACTGTCTCCTCCTTATCATTGCAGGTGGGCATTTTTCACATAGCATTCTCTTCTGCATCATCTTTGAGTAGAGGCTTCTAGGTCACTCCTGACACTACCACCTAGCCATATATTTTTCATTTGTATCCAGACCGTTTCCTAAATATAGCACATTGAGGTTGTCTTTATTAAATTTTATCTTAATTTTTTATCATTTCTCCAATTTATGATCATTTAGAATTCTGATTTTGCCCTCCATAATGGTTGCAGTTCTTCCCACGTTGGTGTCATTTGTAATTTTTTAAGTGCACTATCTATTCCCTTGCCCAAGTCATTAGTGAAAATATTGAATAGAAGCCGGCCCCCCAAAAAACCTCTAGGCAACTCCACTTGACTTACCCATCCAGTTTGACAGTAAGCTATCCTATTACTACTGTTTGCCAGTGGCTTTTCAACCAATTGTACACTCACCTCATGGTGATTATATCTAGACCACATTTCCTTTGCTTACTTATGAGACTATCAAGTGGGACAATGTCACAAGCCTAACTAAAGTCAAAACACATTATATAGACTGCTTTCCCGTTATCCAGTAGGCCAATTTCCTTGTCAAAGGAGGAAATTAGATTGATTTGGGATTATTGGTCCTTGGCAAATTTATATTGTCCAGTTCTTATCACTGCATTGTCTTGTGGGTTCCTACAAATAGATTGTTCACTAATTTAATAATTTCTTTCCTGGAATCAAAGTTAGGTTGACTTATAATTCCATGAGCCCTCCCTTTTCTCCTGGATATAAATCATTGCAGTAGACATCATTTGATTTTTCCACAGCAGATAATTGTTCCTAAGTGTTCTTAAACAGCAACCCTGATAGTGGCAGAGTTGTCCTTTTGCTTCTACTAGAAGTATGGTGCTGCATGTTTCATAGATGCCTCTCCATCATTTGTTCAGTCAGCCCTGACAAAGCTTCATTGTTTATAGATAGGCCCAAGTATTTGTAATATTGTTGTTTGGTGGCCATTCCTAACGTGATTCAGTACCTCTGATCAATCAAACCAAGAAACCAACTCATATTAAAGCATAGCATGGAAATCTATACAAGCAGAATAATCCATTGGGTAGGAACCACAGGCTGGGCAAGGCATTTGGGTTCTACTACTGGAATCCCCAATAACTGCACTCTGTGACTGTGTACAAATCACTGCACCTTCCTCTGGCCTCTCTGTTCTTCATCTGTCCTGAAGGCACATTTCCTGTAGCAGGTATCAATTCCAGAAACACACCAAAACCCATGGCAGAATACTTTAACCGTCCTAGATATTCCACCTCAAAGTAGCTTTCCTTAAACAAAAAATGACTTTATAAACCAACTTGAATGCAAAATTGCAGAATAAATTATCCACAGACTGGATTATGCTAACCCTGGTCTCAACAGGGACTATGGATTCTTATAGCATTACCTGGATTAGATGTTAACTCCAGAGTCCTTCAAGATATTAACTGCCTTATTCATCTCAGCTGATCTAATCAATCTACTCTTTACCTCTCTTTGCAGTGTCCCCCTCCCCTGTCACTTTCCCTTTGATATAAAATGGTTAGTTTGGGTATTAAAACGTGTTCACTCCATGGGCAAACAGTTCACTCCATACTTACAGGTGCAAACAGTGAACTAGTTCCCACAAATTTTAATACTTCCACACTGGATCTGCTTATATTTTGCTCAAGAATAGTGAACAGCAACTGTCCAATGGTACCACTTTGCATGGTATTAAAAAGGAACACCTCATTGATTAGGAGAATATTTATTTTCCTTTAATCTCCTTGGTCTAATTACTCCACTGCCTCAAATTGTTAACTCAGTAGCTGTTGAGAGCCCAGTGGAAGAAAGAGCAGCTGCTGCCTGCTGTCTAGATGTGAGTGCAAATGTTGCCAGATTTATTAATAAGACATCAATATATGTTTTTCTGCAGGAAAACACAGTTGCACAGCAATAAGAAGTTTCCACTCCATTTTCACCCACAGAGGTTCTGTCAGGTTTTCTTTATCATTATACTGCTCACTTCTCAAGTAGTCCTGAGTCTCTTTGTTCTGAAATTGTATCATGACGTGGAGACAATAAAGCTGAAACAAGTCACAACGTGGAAAGACGGTAAGAAAGAAAAATTCACATAATCATGTTGGTTCACTTAAAATAAAGATGGTATCAGTTAGTACTTGAAGGGTGGAGAGGACCCAACAGTGGCACGGGACTGAGTTCAATGGCATTAGATGAAGCTGTTGTGAGTTTTGAACCCCAAAGTTACTTCCATCTTAGGTTGGAAGGTTTTTTCTAGATTCTGGACCTACCTGATCAAAGTTTCATTCATCCTTCAATGTGAGCTCTTACTTAGTCCCACTAAAGTTGTCTTCTTCCTCCTTACTGTAAATGGTCTATAGTCACATGCTTTGTATCCAAAAAGGCTGAGAACCTTGCCAGGTGAACAATCTGCTTTCTGCCAGCCCTGTGTGCCACCTGCACCATGGAACAATGTAGTATGTATAACTTCACCAACAAGATGTCATGCCTGTGTGTTATTATTCTTTAAAAATGCAGTTACCTGACTGTTGTTTGACAACCGGAATCATTGCAGACACAGCAGTGTACTGTCAGTAAAGCTGTAAGACACCCGAAGAGCAACTTCCAGATTTCAGCTTAGTTTCTATTGCCTTGAAGCATTTGGTACAACTTCTGCCCCAGTTTCTGCTACAAGCATTCTAGTATAAAACATAACCAAGGCATGAAACATCTATTCAGTTTGTCCAGAGAAGGAGCCCAATATAGCCATAAACATAATATCATTGGTAAAGTCTCCCATAGCATGTGGGTGCTAGTTGACAGCAAAGACATAGAGAGCTCCTTCAGGACCTGGAGCAGAATGATGGTATGCCAACCCCTGTAGGTGAGCGGAGGGGGTGGTAAGGGGAGAGGAAGTTTTACTTGCACAGTGAAGGCAGCTGCTATTGCTACTACTGCTACTGCCACAGCGGTAGCAGCATCGGCACAGGTAGCATCACCCCTGTGGCTCTTGCTCCCCTGGTTGCTTCCCCCTCACAAGACAAGCTATTTGGGCCAGGTATGTCCCTGACATAGCAAAGGAGGGAGGGGGTAGAGAACAAGGGGACAAGGGTGATTTTGGCACCTCCTCATAGTCAGCACCAAGCACTGATACCCTGCTTGCCCCATACCCCAGTTACACTACTGTTTGATGGGAATAAACCTAGTTTGTGCTAAAACTTCTAGCAGATGTATTGAATCCATGGAAATGTCATCGTAACAATGTGAAAGCAGCAACATTTATCATTTGATCATTTCCAATCACAAGAAAGAAAGCGGAAAATGGAAAGGCATGTAACGATAGTTAAAGGCCACAATAGAAGGATCAGACACAACATTTGTATATTTCTTGATTGGTACTTGAGGTCCTTGGGAATTTTGAATTGTATGTTACATATAGACTGCTCTGTGCAGATTCAGAAGACACAACAGATTATTTATCAGTCTTGTTTATAACACTTGAAGAAGACAAATGCTGAGATGGAAGCTTGTATACTAACTCAATTATTCAGACCTTAATATAAGAATCCAAGTTATTACCAGCACATGCTGAAGTGCTAATGCTGTTGTATAGCAGTTTAGTACCTCTTGTCAGAGTGGCATTTCCCGTGAGTTTAGCCGTAAAGATTTGAGGTATTACTTTGCTTTCTTACATGTCTATCAGTGAGCTTATTTGCCCTCTTTGAGTATACTTTGCTTCCTGTTGTCAAGGAACAAAAAGTTCTATAAAAGAAAGAAAAAGCTCTATAAAACCTTGGGTCGTACAAAACAAATAGATCCAAAAGGTAAAATGTATTCTGACATTCATGTGTTTCTTAATATACCAATTTTTCCTATATGGAATCTGAGATACAGAGCTGATTCTTTTTGCATGTGGCCTGTGTCCAAATAAAAATTAAGAAAAATGTACAGATTCTGGAAGGCCAGTTATCCAAGTTGGATTTATAAATCAGGAAACTGCATGTACACATGACAATTAGACAGCTAAGTAGACATTTACAAAAACATTTGCCATAAGTGCGATTTTTACGTGTCCTTTTTAAAAAGGTCTCTACCTTTTTAAAAGATGATGGAAGTAATTTAGTATCTTGCTCCAACTGAGCAGTGAATTAGTGGCAAAGCTAAGAGCTTCTGGCCCGTTTGGTTCTGTCAGTGCACCACATTGTTTCTCAGTATGAAAAATACTACAGTGGAATCAACACAGTTTTCCTAGTACAGGTCATATAGTCTAGAAACACTGCAAATGTCATTTATTCTGTGTTTCTTTTCAGTCCTCACTTTAAATAAAAATAAATTCCATGATATTTGCACTATAGTTTTCTGGTGAGGAGATGAAATAGCAGAGTATATGTAAAAACAATACATACTAAATACAATGAAGGAACTTTTTAACATCAGAAACCAAACTCATTACTGCAGATGGAAAATTGGCAGGATAATTAGACCCACTCGTCAGACACATATTTTTGAAGGTTCTCTCAGAGGTAGAAGTTATTATTTTTAATCCAGTTGAGCCCTTTCATATATCTATTGTTCTAGTACTAGATGCAGAGCAATCACTCCAAGGATTTCTGAGGCCATTAAACTAAACTGATGTTGTTGCTAGTGAACTAAACATCATAGAAAATCTCTGAAGGAAAACATGCAGCACCTTGGAAGTCAAAAACATTGCAACTGATGAATATATGAACACCACTTTCACTGTTAGGATTAACACAAATTGTTGAATTATCTGAATTATCTCAAAGGAGTGTCTGTTAGGCTTGTTCAGGCTTTACATCCAAAGTGCGTAGGCCTTGATGTTTGGAAAAAATTATTTTCCAATCCAGCCACACTGAGTAAGAGCATTAGCTATATTTTTCCAATAATTTACTATAAGCAGAAGTAGTTGAGACATCTAAGGTTGCTCAGTCTTTCCCATCATAAGTTGCTGTATTCAGTTGCTTGTAGTTTTGCCAAACTTTTAAACATTGAAGCTGAAATATCCCATGTCAGGAGTCTGTTTCAGGAAATTAATTCACTAAATTTTGGGAAAGTTTGAACAGAAAGGGTAAAGCAATTTCTAAGGATATTAACCACAAAAAAAAAACAACCCCAACCTTTTTTTCCCCCCCTTGTTAAAAAAAAAAAAGCAAAGGGGAGATCTTTTTATGGCAAATGAATGCTGGAGAATGTGATTGTACCCTTGTCTCTGGCAAAGTGTTTCTGTGTAATACTAGACAGGTCATTTAAAATAAATTGTTCACAGGTGTTCACTCATTTTGTGTCTTTCTCATTTACAAGAAGCTTTAAAAAGTTGGAGGCCTAGCACACACATTTTGAAGAAAGGCTGAGCCCTTGTTGGAAAATTTTGAAGTGCACACAAAATCAGTGGACACTTTTCACCTTACTCTCTCTGTGCCTCAGTTTCCCACTTGCAAAATGGCAATAAGCATACTGATCATTATAAATGGGTATATCATGAAATTAAAGTAACTGATGTTATATAGCACTCAGATAAACAATCAAGTATGACACTGAAAAGTCCAGGGGGAAATTACTAATTGGACCTTCAAGCTTAGTATGCATAGTGTACAATAAGAAAGACCTGGGGTCACGCACTGAACAATGAGGGAAAAGAAAATATTGAATAGCTGCTCATTCAGGAAGCACAGTCCAGTCTCCTCATTGAAAGAGGCAGAGGTCCTGAGGAAAAAAAAATAGACTTTGATTATGTAATTAAAGACTCCTGTAAAACTGTAATTCAAACAAACTGCATTGAGGTTGCACAGAAAACTTTATTTTGAATGGTTCTTATTTTTTTTCTGTGCTTGATTTTGCAACCTTAATGCTCCTTCAATCTAGTCATCTTTAGTACTTCAAATAGAGATACATTTATTGGCTGGTGCACTAACTGTTAGTATTTATGTAGTTCCAAAAGTGTGTTTTACTCTTTGCAGAAAGATATCCGTGTTCTATGTTTGGAATCCTGCTGTATTTTCAGGTCCTTGTCTTTTGCATGTGGCCTACAATTTTGTGGGGTTTTTTGTAATGTGTGCATGCCGGCACAATTCAACATGATTACCCATAGTCTTGGATGAGGAAAGCCTTAGGAATGAAGTAGAATACATATTGCCTTTCTGGATTAAGGTAAATTACCAGAACTTTGTAGAAATAATGGACCTAAAATCGCACTTATTTCCAGCCGTTGGCTTTGTCCCCTCATTTGCAAAACACTAAATGAATCCACAGAATTTAAAATAATAAAAACACCCTCCAGACCTTTCATTTGTGCTTGTAAGTAATACTGATAAATCTGAAGTGCTGATTATTATTATGTGTCTGACACACTTCCAATTACAACAGACGTGCTAAATAGTTACTGACTCTTTTGCACCTTCCAAGTAATTTAGAAAAGATTTTGATAAATTGTAAGCAGGTGCAAAGCTAGCATATACTGGATGATGAACCAAAGGCCTTGATAAATCAAGTTCCTCTGAGCCAGGAAATATATGCTGAATAATAAGAATCACAAAAGAATTCCAGCCAAGGGTCACTAAATATTTGCAATAACAACTTCCTATTCAAACCCAGAGAAGATAACATCAACAACACCCTTACAAGCATCCCCTTGCTATTATAGTACAATGTGTATCACAGTTTTTTCTGGAAGTCCCAGCCAAGTTAATAGTATGTGGTGTACTAGGAGCTGTACATTCACATGGTAAAACACAATCCCTGCCCCAAATAACTGACAATGTATACATAAAAAAACTTTGGATAAAAAATGTTTCCTACAAATGATGAAATGAGACACATTTTGTTTAACAGAAAGCTAAATACTAGAACAGATGACCTAGTCTTTAAATGCAGATTAGGCAAGCATTTGGGGGTTATAAAGTAACTAGGTAATTCCTCATCAAGAATGACAGGGGGTGGGGATGGGCGGGGATGGGGTGCCCATCCCCCCGTACCACTGCTGCCTCCCAGGAACAGAGTGGGGGAGAGTTTGCCCCGCTGTCCCCTCCATCCCTCTCTGCCAGCACCCCACACCACTGCTGCCTCCAAGTGCTCCTGCCCCCAGCTCTGCTTCTTGGAGGTGGCAGAGTGCCACCATGATG
>NW_005842524.1:7750-32855 GCF_000455745.1 Alligator sinensis
CCATCCCCTCTGTCCCCGCCATCATGGAGGTGCTCTGCACTCTGGTTGGTTATTTTACTAACCAATCAGACTGCTCCAAGAGCATTACAGACAGCCAGATGGACTAAGCCCTTTATTATATATGAATAATCCTGTTTTGAGAAGGAAGTTGGACTAAATGACCTCTTGAGGTCACTTTCAGCCCTATTTTTCCATGACGTTCTGACACAGAATGATTAGTGACTTGCCCAAGATTACACCTGAAGGCTGTGGGGTCCTATAACTGATGTTACAACTTTGGGGCATGTCTATAACACTTCTAGGAGGTTCATTAGAATTCTGCCATGAACTACATTTTGGCCCACCTGCTTCTACCCTCCATGTGCCAAATGCAGAAATCAGGCAGTGAACCTGCCTTGAGAATGCCCCATATCTCATGGTCTTAAGAGTTGCAATCCACTGCCTTAACCAAAACTCCAACCTTCCCGTACAATATTCTTAATAGATATATGCTCTATTGTTACAAGATCCTCCTTAGACTTCTCCTTTTCCCAGGGCCTCACAGGAATCCTTGACATACCAGTGGACACAGGACTAATGACTGAGAACCTGTCTCTGCAATGTAGAAAAAGACTATGCACAAGTGTATGAGGGTACAAACACAAAGAAAAGGGAAATAGATGCTACCAAAACATATTCATAAACATAAAAAGTAAATAAACTGACTAATAACTCAATGGATCATTTATTTCCAAGATGACAGCAATGATATGTAGTCATGTTCATCTATTGTGAGCCTCAGACAGATGGCCCAGGGGTGATCTGGGAGACTGCTATCTTCCCAACATCTTCTTTGATTGATTTGAAGGCCCTTAAATATTCTTCTTTCTGTCAAGTCACACACATTTCGTACTTTAGGTGGGTGTTCCCCATGGTATTTTTCTTTTTTTTTCATTACACTGCACATTTAACAGAGACTTTTGTTCAACACCTACACACTGTGGTATGGTACACAGATACCCAAGGCTCGAAGGGTCTCTTTTATCTCAGTAGGATAAGTTAGCCAAATCACAGCTCTATGCTACAGCAGCTAGACTCCTTCTGGACCCAAGCTATTTCTAAACATGCTCATTCAGGTAGCTCTATACTGTGCAGCAGCATACCCTAATAAAAACTGTAAATTATCTCACCACCTCATATCAAATATGGACCCTGTTGCAGGAATTTTTATATCACTTCCCACAAGTCCTGGCAGTTTTGCTTTGTAATTGTTTAGCAATATGTTAACACTGAAAACACCATTGGTGGTGCATAGCGGGTGCACACGGGTGCACACGCACCCCCTGAGATTCACGGTGCACCCCCTGCAATTGGCCACTGCCAACGCTACTGGTGACACCTATGGGTGGTCGCTGCTCGCCATCCTCCCCCCCTTGCCGCCAACACGGCTATCCATATCCAATGCTGCCAGCGGCATCTGCAGGTGGTTGCCGACTGCTGGTCAGTGCTCACCACCCTCCCCCCCTGCTGCCAACACCACTGTGGCCAACTGTGGGAGCTCCCTGCTTGCCGCCACCACACCCCCGCTGCCACAACCACTGCCGCCACTGCTGCATGCAGCAATCGCCGTGCCCCCCCAGCCTCATAGGGGCACATGGCATTCATGGAAAACACTAATAGGAAGGATGGAGGAAAAGAGTTTCCAGTCAATGTATCTTGTTTGAATGACCAAAGTTGATCTCAGATATTTCAGCTGAAAAATGCATCATAATTTTAGAACTAAGGCTGGTGCAGAATTGAAAATTCAAACTATGTGGAGATTACTACCTCATGTGCATCTTCAAATCTGTCACTATATTTTCCTTTGTGTTCTTTTTTAAAGCTAACATACAAAAATTCTAAGTTTGGTTACATTTTCGTATTAAACATATGTGTACAGACAGTTTTAAAAGGGTTAAAAAATCATGAATAGACATTATAATCAATGATTAAGCAATTGTTATACAGTACAACAAAACTGCTCATTATTATTTCCTGTTGCCATCTCCAGTACCCTCTTTTGAATTTTTTTAGCCCTTTTACAGGTACTACTCATCTCTGCGTTAAGTTTGTAACATCTATTAATCATGATTTATAAAATTTCCCTTAATGTAGAGTGTCACCCAAAGGTTAATAGCTCTGGCCTTGTTCCTGCATCAACACACTCTGTGAAGTCAATGAAGTTCTTTTAAGGTATTATAAGTTACACCCAAATGCTGCTTGTTGAAACATTGTCACTTTAGTACTAAAGTCAATTCTCCAGAGTAAAAGAGAACTTTGAACAAAGATATCTTCATTATGCCCTTTAAAAACTTACGAAGTTTGAGGCCCATAAAATCTAGAATATATTTATCGCTGGGGTGCATCTGGGTGACATGATACTAAGTTGCTGAATCACAAGATTGTTAATGGACCCAAACACAAATCCTGAAGGCACTAAATTGAACTAAGAGCTCATTAGATATCAACAAGTATAACAGGAAAATTGTATTGTGTGATTATTGAAATGCCATTTTCAGTTATTAATGTGTCCCCACCATTAAAACAGAAAAAAATAACACAGAGAGCTTTGGGAGATAAATGTGTTTCCTGATAATATTTTTACAGAAAATTCCACATCAATGAGTGTACATATATACATTTTATATAGATATAGATATAGATATAGATATAGATGGGTGTGTGTGTATTCTAGAGTGATGTCATACTTGAAAAAATTCCTAATGATCTACAAACTTCACTTCAGCAATAGGGATGATACCAAAGGGTAATGGAAAAGGGGCTAAAATAATAACTTTGCATTAGATTAATTTAAATTGATACCAGATTAATTTGTATAACTGATGTCATGCCACGGCATCTGCCACCTGAACACATACATAAGAAATAGGCATCAGTGTCCAGCATGACACTGGATACCAAGAGTTATGAACTCTATTTTTGGTTTCTGCTACTGATTCACTGTGGGTGTGTCTAATATTAATATGCTTGAATAAACTCTGGTGTGCTTATCGCACAGGAGTTTATTGCTCCCGGGTGCGTGTGGACCTGGAAGCGCAGCATGTTGAGCCATGAAGGAGAAGCCCCAGCTGACAGAGGGGTCCAGAGGTCACCCTACCAGCCCGGGGCTGTTCCCCCCAGCTCAACTTGCTGTGGAAAGACTGACTGGGGCACAACGGGGCTTCAGTGAGGGGCTACCCGGCAGGCACCCCCCCACACTGAAACACTTTCATGCCCCAGCCAGCCAGGGCAGCATCTCCATATAGGCTGCACAGCTAATTAGTCTCTTGCAGATGCACCCTGTGTTATTTTGTAAGTATTTTAACTGCTCTGTATCTAATTTTTTTAATCTGCATAATGACTCATATGATGCTTGCCTACATTTTTAGAGTGCTTTGAGATCGCTTGATGAAAATGACAGCATAAGCAGTAATGATGTAGAGAAACTTTACATTTTATTAGGCTGAGGAACAGATGTAGTAGCGTTATATACATAAGGAGACCAAAGGCAGAAAGGATTTCAGGAAAATCAGTAAAATATATGGTCATCTTAGATATTTCTCTCTTCTGGAAGGCTGAGAAGACAGAGCATTTTATGTCAGTAGGAGATATATTTAAAGCACTTTTTAGTCTGCTTCAAAAGGTTTAGTACAAATGTAAAAAAGGATAATTGTATGTACAAGCTCATGGCTCAGATGTGATTGGTTAACATATAAAAGCACTTTCCATAAAAAATTCTGAAAAAAAGATTTTATTCCTCACTCAGTTTGATGTGTCATGTCCTGGCCAGTATAGTCATTAAGGCTGTACAGATTTTTAATGCCTTTGCTGTTTGACTGCAGCAGGTTTAGTTGTACTTTTCATTCGGCACAGTGCCATCTAGTGGCTGAATAAATTTATCTTACATTTCAGAAAAGGTACAATGATCACTACGGACATGCATAAACCTCGGTGCCTAATGTCACTAGGCACTTAATTCTATATTTAAAAACCTAAATAAAAATATTACTTATTTCTCATAGCACTGAACATGCACAGTGCCTAATGTGACCTCTCCGCAGGCTTTTATGTAGGCGCTTAGCTTAAGGCATCCAGGCTTGAAAATTTGCCATAAGGGAAAGGCTGGGAGCTTTAACCAGTACTGATGAGTTGCAGCATGTAGCTGTAAGAGGTTTGTGTGCTATCTGTACCAACACTTAAGCCAAATTATAAGTAAACAACAATATAACCCCAATGTATTTTAAGAGGTGAAAAGCTAACCCTATGGTCTGCTGACTATGCATTACCCAACAACAAACTCCAGTTAGGAAGCAATATCATGATTCATGTTGATTACAGGGTTGGAAAAAAAAGTTTATTATTCTCCTATTGCCACCTAATTTTGGATTTAATGACTATTCAGAGAATCCAGGTGCTACTATAATAAAGACAAAAAGAGGTGATCCAACACACAAATAAAAAGTTAGGCTTACATTTCCCTAATATGCTGACTCACAGTACCCCATAGGCACAGACCAGGATCCCTGCCCTGTATCCAGTGCACTGCAATTACAGATGACGGACAGATCATTTTCATTGGCAATAAGATTGTGCAACAAGGTCACTCTGAGGCTTCTCTTGGGGTCTCTCCAAGGCAGTTCAGGAAGTCAGTATAGTAAAATCTGCCTGTGTTCAGATTATTGCCATGAAAAGAATGCTGATGGATTTGGTTTTGGTTATGTCAGACTATTCTAAGTTACAAGGTCACATTGTGCAATATCTTAAAGTCACCTGGCCTTATGCTGTACTTATTTATATTGATCTTGTGCTGGTGTAACTTGACTGATCTCTTGGGAGATGCTTCAGATTTACACTAATGTAACTGAAATCAGAATCAGGCCCATACTAGTCTTCTGGTGTGAAATTCAAACCAGGTATATGTCAGCAAAAAATGTATGCAGACGAAATGGTACCTCACAAAAACTCACTGGTACTTACACAAATGAACCTCCACTATTCCATCCTGTGTGTGGTCATTTTAGCCAGGTCACACTATTAAATCAGAACAGTAGTATTTAAGACCTACTTTGCACTGATATAAATTACTGAACAAGCAGAGAAGAGATTGAAAATTTACTCCAAATTTTATTCTTAAACACAGAATGTCCCTTATACAGAAGCTGTCATAAAGAGATGCATCATGAATCTCAGAATACTCATAAACTATCAGGGAGAAGCATGACATTAAATCTTCATGCAATGACTCTGTATACTGGGAAGGAATCTGCTTTCCTCAGAACTTGCCCTCCAATTTCATTGTAAAACAGCTTGCACTCACATAAAAAATCTGATAAACTTTCCAACTAATGCAGTTTTCTCTACTCACAGATATGTCAAGAGTTGTTAAGCAGATAGACCTCATTCTGTTTTCACTTGTGTCAACCTACGGCCACTGGAGATGAGCCTCCCATCATAAAATGAGAGTGCCTGCTGTTTGCCACTAGGCCCATTGACCTGAATGTGATTTACATTGATGTGAGAGAAGGATCAATCCTATTATCTTTTCATATCCCTCACAATGACTGGTTGCAAGAAAAAGGGAGAAAGTAATTCCTCCTCTTTCTTTACCAGTTTTAATTCCATGTGATCACTGTACTGGCCCTAGGACACTGAAAGAGCTTAACACATACAGCAGGTTTCAGCAGCCTGAACACATTAAACTGATCAGACTCAGATCTGAACCATTTACATGAAGCTGCAATGAGTTTTCAGAAAATCCACAAGCATAATGTAAATAGTTGTTCACCCTCCAACTTACAGAGGCTTGAAAATTCACAAGATGAAAACATACTTTCATTCTCATTTCTTCAGCTACAGCACATTTTTAGTTTCCTGGTAAAGGTAGCCATGTGGAAATACTTTAGAAAGGAATGGATTGCATTAGTTCTTCTGAATCATTTCAAGGGTCTAAATAGCACTAGCCTTTTAACATAGCTAAAATGAACAGTAATTCTGCCCCAGGAGATCCTCATTGTATTTATTTGCTCTCTGACTATGACCAAGCAGAAATTCAAGATGGACTCTTAGAACAAAGTCAGCTTTGTGGTACTTGTCAACAGAGCTTTATTACTGTTTTGATCCTGATGGCTGGCTAGATAAAAGAAGTCCCTGTAAATCACACAATGGATGAAATATAATAAGTGGTCTATAAAATTGCCATGAGCAAGGGAGAATGATATTACTTCTTTTTCTTTTCTGTCTGAATTATTAGTTTCAAATCTCCTGTAACTCTCTGTATTAATTCCCAGCAATAACAATGGCACCTGCAGAGAGGATGAAAGGGAACGGGAGGCAGGAGGGATCCACATTTACCTTCTCCCCTGCTGTGGCCTACTGGAACTATGATTTGATCCATTTTTGTCTTTCAGACTTTGTATATCTGTCTGCACACTTTAGGGGAGTAAATTAGTGGTGCTTGAATACTTATTTAAAAGGAGGGGGAGGGGAAGATAAATGAGATAAATCTATTGGAAAGAGGATCTTGCAAGGAGAATTTCCTTTTAATTAGGAAAAAAATGTGAGTTTGTGATACATTTGGACTTGTTGTGCTTTCTTATCTCACTGTATCCTTATCCTTTTATACATGTGCAAGGTGACATTCCCAAATGAAACCCTGCTGCCCTTGATACTTAAACAGGTACATTTTACCTTCAAATAACAGAGGATTTCCAAGCACCATAGAACTTGTTCCTACATTCCAAAAGTTTTTTGTTTCACACACACACACACTATTTCCATTTTATATATATATCCATTTCCATTTCCCAATTTACTAATTCACTGGTTCAGGGAAGTTTTAAGAACATATTTGACTTAGAACAAATGGGTAGTTGATATTAAGTATAATATTGAGGTTGTTAAAAAAAACAGGCTTAAATGTCTTCTGGAATCATGGCCTAATATGGCATATTAGAAATATCTTGCACAAAAGAGCTAAACTTTCCATATGTACTTTTGACATTTTCAACTCTTCTTGTCTTAACAATGGGGGATTACAGTATGCAGGGAATACTAAATCCACAATGGGAATCGTCAATGTAGTGACCCAAGAATACCTCACCTGTGACTGGCAAAAAAGCGTTAAAACTTCTTGTTAAAAACCTGCTAAAAAGACAAGCTGCTAAGTAGTACTCTTACTCACAGCATAAAATGTGGCGAGTCTTTAGCAGTATATCAGACTTAAAGCTGAGCACACGCTTAAGTGATATGTTATAGAGGCATGTTTTCCAAATCAGGGATTAGAGTGCATACAGGTGAAACTCCATGAATGTCAATCATGGATATCAATATCTACTTACTTCAACAATAAGTATGGTGCTCTGATATCAATGTGAACTGGAGCATATAATTTCTCTGCTATCCATAAAAATTCCATGATTAACCTTCTTAAAAAAACTGTGGTTGATCATCTTATTACAGATCAACTGCTAACAATAGAAAAACACCCTACTCATTTCACACTAATGCCACTGCTTCAGCAAGGGAAAGTCATTGCTGCCTGCACATAATTAAACTGAGTTCCAGGGGAATCACCAATTGAAGATATGTGAGCCACTAAGGTGAGATGAGGGTATTTTTTTGTCTGATGGAGAACAGTTGAAAATCTTACCCATATTTGATTGTGATACTATCTAAAGATAGCCACTGAAGCCTCTCAGACACCACAATGATAAGTGCTCCCTCATTTGGCTAGATGGATGACTACTGTTAGAGAGAGCAATAGGTAAATTGTTCCCTGCACATGCCTATTTACTTTGTCTCTAAGTAAACACACCTATTGTTCCACATCCAGTGAAAAAATGCTGAACAGAAATGCCTGTTTTGTCTTGCTCATCTTGATGTACAGTTGTTTCCTCAGGAAAAAAAAATGTGTATTATTCCAAATTATGGCATGTGTGATATTTGCTGACCTATCTTCTAGTAAGTAATTCATAGTTCTCCATCAAGTCTAAAGATGTTCTTAAGAATCTTGCTTCCTATAGTATACCAAAAAGCTGTACAATACCCTTTGAAGAACTGAGCTTTTAGGCCCCTTTGAGGATTTTCTATTTACAGTGTTTTGTATGAAATATATCCATAGAAAACTTGGACTTTTTGTAGTAAAAACACATACCTGAAAACATAGTTTTTCAATTTGTGTTTGGATTTGATTTTAAAACAAAGCAAAACAAAATAGGTGAAAAGGCACAAACAAAAACCCTTCTGGTTTGAAAATGCTACCATGGTGCCTCATATAAGTTGTTAAGGTGCTTTCTACCCCAAGTCTGCTCTGCAGATGGGCTTCCCAACCAGGCTAGCTCTCCCATGATATACCAGTCATAAACAATCCAGAGTGGGAGCATGTTTTGCTTATGTACAGTGGTCAGAAGGATATCTGGGACACATATTTAAAAGTTAATCTTTTCTGAATCAAGGCCATAGATAGTACAGCAATTCATACGTATTCAATAATTAGGTAGAGGGATGACTGACAACTATTTCCTGACTTTGCTGTCAGACCACATTCATGAATGACATTTCCTAAGTCAATAGGTTTTCTACAAGCCTCATCTGCTGCTTTTAAGGCCTTTCTGTCTCTCACACCCTGTTGTCTTGTTTAACTAATTTGGGTTTGTGCTGTATCTAATTATATCCCATTATGATCCAGACAATCAATCAGTGTAATTTGCAGCAAAGCCTATTTTAAAATTATTTTTGGAATTATATTTTTTTATTCTGTAAATATTTACTTACTAAATGTCAGATGTGTTGGATTTTCAGTGTATTTCAGGAGGAATTTCCATGTGGATGAAAGGAAATAGATACAATCTCTGTTATGCATATGCATATAGAATTGTAAAACCCACCTCTTTGGATACAGACGCTTGGAACACATTAAGTTGTTCTCTCTGCTCTACCTTATATTGTTCTAACCTATAAAGACTGAAAAACTTAAATCATTTCAAGTTTTTATGCCCATTCTTTATGACTTTCTAAGAACATTTCTCATATAATATCCAATTTTATGATAAACATTTGAAGCATATTATGTATTTTTCCTCTTTTATATAAAACAGCCCCTCTTATCAACTTTGCAGCTGAACAGAAGGATGTGGAAGCAAACAGCAGAGGGAAATCCAAACTCTTGAACCAGCAGGTATAAATGAATACATGGTCTTTGCATGCTTAGATTTGGTTCTTGGGAATAGAGATGCACAACAGATATAAGCTGGTGAGAAATATTAATGTACTTATATGAGGGGAAAGGCCTGGATCACTGTGTGTAAAAATAGCCCTCATCAGTTCTTGGGTCTCACTATGATCAGGGTAAAGCATTAACAAAATCAATAATGTTAATAGCTTTGCCTCATATTATAGGAGAAAATCAGGCCCTGAGATAATTGCATGCATGTATTTTGAAGTCATTTTCAGAAGATGCTGTTTAATACTTTGCTTTATTTATTCTTGTTGTTTTTACTTTCCACTGGTTCCTAGATAATGGTATGAAGACCCAAGGGCCTGCCTCCTCCCTATCATCTTTAGGGTTCTAGGAAAGAAAAAGGAGGGAACATTCATGTCTTTGAGTTAACACGATAAAAAGGATTGTGGGTTTTTTATTATTAATATACAGTATAAGGGATGTATAAATGCAATTTTTACTGGAACTACTAGAAAGTGATTGACCTTGTGTCTATGGGAAAATATACTCTGATACAGTTGCTTCCAAAGGTAGTAAAATTCAGTTGAACTCTGAATATCAAAATAGAAGCTCCTGTATTCTCTGTTAGACTGTGAGATTCACACCCATTAAAATCTCTGTTCCCACTTTGAAAGCTTCTGAGTGCATATCCTGCTTAGGTTTGGTGATAAAGTTGAACTTTGGGGTTGATGCATCCATGTTTTCATAAGAAAAGCATGGCTTCCTACATCCCAGTTTATTGGCCTTGATTTTTTATAACAGGGAAATAATGGCTACCAAATATTTTTGCCCATTAGACTGATGAATTGAAACCATCAACATCCACTCCAGAAGCCAAGGATCCCAAAAAAGATTTTTCTATTGCGGAGGCTATTTCCCTGAGACAAAGAGTTGATGCAATAGAAATGGTAAGCTATTTCTAATGAAATAGAACTATTATTTCATAATAGTTAGACCTTAGAATTATTATTTTGATTCCCCCAAAGCTTTGAGTGATTTCCCATGATGAACTTCAGGATCCAGGGATACCAAGTAACAGGATTGTTCCTTTCTTGGAGACAGACTTAGAAATTCAGGGCAAACTTGGACCTAACTTAAAATCTTATGTTAAGTTGTAGCAGTGCTGCCCTTGGAGTAGCCTCGGGAAACTGTGGGGGGGAAAGTACTTACTGCCTTTTTTCTAGTGCTTTATGGTGAGGGGAATAGAGCCAAGGCTCTGCCCAATCACTCACCATGGAATTTTGAAAGTCATGGAGCTTTCTTTTCCCCTTTTTTATTAGAGCAGTGACCCAAGCAAATTGTGCAGTGGGTCAAAGTGTGGGGCTTAGGTGCCTTTATTCCCTGCACAGTTGTCTAGGATAGGTACAGACATTCAAAAAGCCCAAGGTGGAATCAATCTAAGTTATGCAGTTTTCTCTAAGCCGCATGGTTTAGATTCATAAAGGTCAAAGACTGTCCTGTTCTCAGTTGTGGATTGTGGTGAATTGATGTTGGAGAATCAGAGCTGTATGTGAAGTACATCCGGAGAGCTTCATAGATATGAGCAATATTTGTGACCTTCCACTTCTTTTGATTTTATTTATTTATTTATTTTCTTATTTATTTGCTTTTAGGGCATTAAATCCTTAGAGATGATTGATTCCCAAAACCCTGAAGGAATGAAATCAGTGCAGTCTCAGAAGAATGAAAACAGCCCCAAGGAAGAAACCCAGGTATTTTCTGGCAAACCAGCTGATTATCTTATTAGAGGAAACAGAATTTCAGCTAGGAAGCACAGTGGCTGCATCTACATGAGATGCTGACCACACAGTCATTACTGAGCTGTCATTTAGTACTTGTTTAAACAAGCACTAAATGACTGCACAATAACTGAACGGCTTTTAGATGACACTGACTATGCAGTAGTTCGTTACTATGCAGTAACGTCACACTGCATGAAGCATGACTCGATGCTACTGTGCAGTAGTAACAAGCTACTGCATGGTCAGCATCTCATGTACATGCAACCAGCGTGCATTAATCCTAAAAACTTCATAGTGCCAATACTCTTAACGACAAGTAGTAGCCAATGGCTTCAAATTGAAACTATCAGTGATATGCTGAACTGGCCCAGGTTACATGTAGAACAGTGAACAAATGTGTCATGCAATGTGAAAAGCATTGTGAGGGTGTGGAGATGTATTCTCCACTGCCTTGCATTACTGCTAGCTGATGGTTAGTCATTTACACCTATTAAGAGTGATGTAGGACGCAAACCATGCTTGAAGCCCTCAGTGATAGTCTCACAGGAAAACCATAAGAAGTGTAACCCTCTTAGCCTCAGATTATAGGCAACTTTGGCCATAATAGTATCCCTGTGGAACTGTTACCAACCAGCAGAATTTAAGGTGTATGAAGGGCCAGATTGACCACTGGATGGTTTCAGAATCAGGGGAAAAAAATCATCTAAATATGGTATAAAACCCACATCAAGTACAGCTTGACCAGACTTGGACACCAGAACCAGTAAGTATAACGTCCTTCCTTCCTTCTTATGTCCTTGTGACAAAGTATTTAGATTTGTTAGAATCTAACAGGGCCATGCCGTGAGTGTTTCTGCTATGGCCTCAAACCTCAGGGCTGTCAACCTTATGCCTTAGCACCCATGCGACCCCATCCCCCAAGTGTAAGGTGAGGGTAAGATCTAATGAGATCAATTGTAAGTACTAAATCAATATTCCTAGTACAGTAGGTCCTGATGATGTCCCATTTATTTGGTTGTATTTTGTTACCCCTGCCAGGACACAACTAGTATCTGACAGCAAAAAGACTGGTGACCTTTCTCGGGTATTGGATTACAGTTCTCTTTATATAAAATGAAGGCTGCAAGACCGTGCGGTTTCAGGTCTCTTCTCCGATCATTGCTCAAAAGGAACAGAGCTGGATGATTTATTTGCAGTGATGAATTCATTTAACTTTTAAATCTCTTTTATTGTTTCTGGATTATCTGCAAACAGACTTGACTTTCTATTGTCTTCATTACTCAAAAATATCTAATGACTGGTTGACTTGTTTATGCAAGCATATTACTACCCATGCACTCTCACAAATTATTGGTCATAATTTTTACATCGAGTATTAATGGTTTACATAGTGTGATATAACTCAGTTAAAGCACACTATATTATTGCTGATTCCTGATTGGATGATCCTTAGTTTTCCAAGTTCTGGGTCAAGACAAAAAGTCGTGTCCAGGAATAATCAAACAATTCTAATTACCATTATTTTTATTGTGAATAAAATTTTACTTGTGGAAAATTGTTTTGGAAAATGAATAAACAGGGTCGTTTGCTGTTTAATTTACTAAGCCATTAGAAAGAGTGAAAATGTGGTTCAAATAGATGGTCACAAATACATTTTTACAGTTCACATAAATATGCAGAAAACAAGATAACTGTGTTATGACCTTTTCAGAGGATTTTAATATTTTCTATATATCTGTGGCAGGGCACTTTTGGGTGCCTGACACTTTAAGGCTCAGAACAGGCAGCTTGCAGGTGCAGGCTAGCCCTGATGAGACAGCCATTTTAGGTTCAAGCCCACAGGGCTGGGCCAGCAATTTGCTGCTAGCAGCCAAGGAGGCAGCATCCAGCTGAGCTCCTGCTTGGAACATCTTGGAGGTGAAGGCAGGAGCTATGCGGATGGCAGGAGGCTCCTGGTCCTGGGTATGACTGAAAACTACACCTTGCCAGGGAAGGGTGGTCTGGTGGGGCTGTCTGTGGTGGGACAGTCCCCCCAAAAATGCCAGGCCAGTTATCTCCCCAGTGAAAGGTGAGGTGGGGCGCCTCAAAACCCCAGCCCCCATACCCTGGTGGGTTACCCAGGCTTAGGGATAGGCATGGGAGCCCCACAAGGGTGAAAGACCCCAGAGACCCCAGGGAGGGGACAGAGGTATGGCCTGGATAGAGAGGGGGCAGTATTATATGTTGGGCCCACACAGAGTAGGGGGCGTCATCACAACCTGAAGGACTGTATGTAAACATAGTGTAGAGTAGGGCTGAAGGATGGCCACAAGGACAGCACATGGGCCAAACCTCCTCACCTCCCCCAGAGTATATGAATGTAGAAAGTCACCCAGTGAGGGCTTAGGGGCAGAATCAGCCCAGAGTTTTGTAAATTAGCTGGTCATCTCTAAGATGAGGGTTGTGGGAGAGGTCTGAAAGGCTGCACCATGGCCAGCCAAGGAGCGAAGAGACAAGCCTGATGGCCTACAGGAGCCACTCAAGGGAGCAGGTTAGGGTGTATATGGCCCAGTAAGGGGCAGTGTGTAAGAGGCCTGGTGATAGAGGCCAGAGTGGTTGAAGCTTCAGTGAAAGGGGAAGTACGAGTGAGGCTCAGAACAAGGCAATGTGAGAGAGGCCTAACAATGAACTGCATTTGGCCTGGCCTCAGGCCAGAGCTGTAATAATAAACTGGATGCCATCTGTGAGATATGGCACACCATGAGGGGAGGTCAGAGTTGTGTACAGCAACCCCTGGCATTGGGGCATTAAAATGGGCAGCCTCCTGTATTTATACAGCAGTTTGGGGAAAAGCAAAGTCATGGCAGGAGAGACTGGGCAGACTGCCCTACTAAGACAGGTGGGCGGGCCAATGTAAGATCCCAGCCCTGAGATGGATTGGCTCCCTGTCACAATAAGTATTTAAATGAATTGCATAAATAGTCCTTGAATTAATGTCACATGTATATATACGCATACTCATGAAGGAAGTGGTTCAAAGATAAGTGACAAGAATTACTAAAGGTCTGAAAAAATATGCATATGAAAAAAAGGTTTACAAGCTTTGAACTAGTTATTTATAGAGGAGGTAAATATGCAGCATATACTAAAAATAGAAATAAAAATGGTACAGAAGGGGTAGATAAGAGATTTCAATACATCCTTTCTCCAAGTAGAAAAAAAATAAAACACCATCCAGTTAACTAAAAATGAGAAAATTTAAACCAGTAAAAGGAAATACATTTTTCACAAAATGGATGTGTGCCTATGGAATTCATTGGCACAAGGTATATTTTAAATGCAAGGGCTTAGCAGGTTTCAGGAAAGGCCTGGATACTTCTTGGAAAAGAAGACTATACAGATTAGAGTATTTACAACACTTTCAAAGGTTTTGGAAGTGTTATAAACTCTCACACTTCAGAATATAAACCAGACTACAAGTAGCCCTAGAACTCATGGCCTCCTCGTTCCCAACAGAGTGTACTTATACTAAACAAAAGTATATTTTGATGGGGGTGAGTAGGAGGAGAATAATCTTTCTCCTCCTTTTCTGCTCAGTTTTGTGTATGTCCTGAGAGTGATTTGCTCTACATATAAAATTTTGTAGTAAAATGCTACTTGTTGATGCACAGAACATAAAAATATTGGTGCATGCTGCCAAAAACTGAGCTTTCCCATGTAAACTTCCGAGTGATGGTAATTCTGACAGCTTCTAATTTGGCCGGATCTGAACAGAGGACAGCAAAGAGCTATCCAGCATCTCAAGATTATTACCCTAATAAATGTTAAGGCCCCATAAAAACCACAGAGGCTTTATGTCACTTCAAAAACCAGGCCACTAAATGGAAATCTATAATTATATAGATTATGATAATATAAGGCACATACAGATGTTGCCAGGACCCAATTCTACAATTCCATGGCTTACTTTCAGCTGTATGATCATAGATTGGGTACTGTTTGAGCAGACATCTGCCAATGCTGGGAGCCACACCAGGAATGCAATCTAAGTAAGTTGGGGTAGGGGAAGGGGCAGACAGGATTGGGGGAAGGGGGTAGGATGTCCTCAGGGGAGTTTCATATGTCCAGGCAAAGGGAGTTGGTGGAATTGGGGAGGGGATGTGGGGTCCAGGAGGATGGTCGGTGTTTCTGGCAGGGGAGCAGCTTGTCTGTCCAGGATAAAGGGAGATTGGGAGGCTAAAAGTAGTCTGATCAGGGAGGAAAGGAGTAGGAAGAGCACAGCCTCAGGGCTGGGGCAAGTGGCTGGGCTTCCCTATTCGTAGGACTTCACTCCAAATGTGTGCAGACATTTGATAGATCAGGCTAGCCTACGCCAGATATAACTTAGTGCACTTCTTCAGGTGAACTAAGTTGGATAGAGCCAGCCATTTTTTTTTGTCCACTCCAACTTCCCCAAATGTTTGTACAGATCAGCTTTTAGATTGACCTAACCCTAATTAAGCTAAGCAGGGTTAGGTTGCACTAAGTCTAATGTCTGCACATACCCATAAGCTATATTTTTTTATAGATAAAATTACAAAAAATGCAGTGTACAACCATTGAGGAAAAACAGTCAAAGAGTAGTTCATAGATTCATAGATGTAGGGTTGGAGGGGACCTGAGCAGATCATCCAATCTGACCCCCTGCCATGGGCAGGAATGAATACTGGGCTCATATGACCCCTCACTAAGTTAAGCTCATATGACCCCAGTTAGGTAGTAATAAAGCCTCCTTTTAAAGACCCCCAGGGTAGGAGCCAGTACCACTTCCCTTGGAAGCTGGTTCCAGATCCTGGCTGCCCTGACTGTGAAGTAGTGCCTCCTGATGTCTAGCCTGAACCTACTCTCAATCAGCTTGTAGCCGTTATTCCTTGTTACTCTGGGAGATGCTCAGGGGAACAGTGTTTCACCCATTCCCCTCTGGTTCCCCCTGGTAAGTTTATAGACTGCCACTAGATCCCCTCTCAGCCTTCTCTTGTGGAGGCTGAACAGGTCCAGGTCCCTCAGCCTCTCCTCGTAGGGCCTGCCCTGCTGCCCCCTGATCATGTGAGTGGCACTCCTCTGGCCCCTCTTGATGCTGTCTACCTGAAGTGCGGCACCCAGAACTGGACACAGCACTCCAGCTGTGACCTGACCAGTGTTGCATAGAGGGGGAGCCTTGGACCTGTTCGTGATGCATCTGTGGACACATGACAAGGCGCAGTTAGCCTTGCTGATCACATCTTTACATTGGTGGCCCATGCTCATATTAGAGTCAATAATGACTCCAAGATCTCTTTCTGCCACTGTGCTTTAAAGAAGAGAGTTCCCCAGGCTATAGGCATGCTGCTGTTTCTTCCTGCCCAAGGGCAGTACTCTGCACTTGTCAGTATTGAATCCCATCCTATTCACATTCACCCACCCCTGTAACCTATCCAGGTCCAGTTGTATCCTTTCCTTCCCTTCTAGCATGCCCACCTCACCCCAAATCTTGGTGTCATCAGTGAATTTGAACAGGGTGCTTTTCACCTCCTCATCCAAGTCACTAATAAAGAAATTGAACAGTACGGGCCCGAGAACCGAGCCCTGGGGGACTCCCATCCACCACCACTCTCTGGGTGTGGCCCCCTAGCCAATTTGTGACCCATCTAACTGTTTAGGCATCAATGCCACAGTCACCTAACTTTTTAATGAGAATGGGGTGGGAGACAGTGTCAAAGGCCTTCCTGAAGTCCTAAAAGACTACATCCACCACAACACCTGCATCCAATGATTTTGTGACCTGATCGTAGAAGGCTATCAGGTTGATCTGACAGGACCTGCCCTTAATGAACCCATACTTGTTTCCCTTGAGAATCCTTCCCCCTGCTGGTATCTCCCAGATGTGCTCCTGGATAATTTTTTCAAAGAGCCTCCCCAGGACTGAAGTAAGTCTAACGGGCCTATAGTTGCCTGGGTCCCCCCTCCTCCCTTTTTTGAACATGGGGACCACATTGACCTTCTTCCAGTCTTCTGGCACTTGGCCAGAGGACCATGAGTGCTTGTAAAGCTGTGCCAGGGACCCCATGATGACCCCTGCCAATTCCCTCAGCACTCTAGGGTGGAGAGCATCTGGACCATCTGATTTGAACACGTCCAGTCCCTCCAGAAGTTCCCTAACTCAGTCCTTCCTGACCCTAGGCCTGGCAGAGTCACTCCTGAATCTATCCTGAATCTCGGTGAGGGAGAAGTCCTGGTCCCTGTTCATAAAAATGGACGCAAAGAATTTATTTAAAAGGTCTGCTTTTTCATCTGGTGCCAAACATATTCTGCAGGGGCCCCATGTTGCCTGATGCCTTCTTTTTACTCCCTATGTATTTAAAAAAGGACTTTTTGTTGACCTTGGTCTTTGTTGCTAGCCCCAGTTCCATTTCCACCTTAGCCTTCCTAACAGCCTCCCTACAGACTCTTGCTATGGAGGTATAATCCTCTTTGGTGATAGCCCCCCCACCCCCCTTCCACTGGATGTACGCCCACTTTTTGGCTTTCAGATATTCCTGAATACCTTTGGTGAGCCAAGGGGGCTTTTGAGCACTCTTGCCCCCTTTGACTTGCATTGGGACTGTCACCCCTTGGCCTCAGAGGATTGTCTCCTTAAGGAATGACCACTCATCTTGGACACCTAGTTCCCCTACTCTCAAGGACTGCAATGCCTCTCCTACCAATCTCCTCAACTCATTGAAGTAGTCCCTCCTGAAGTCAAGGGCTACTGCCTTGCTGCAGGCCCTTGACACCCTGCTCTGGATGGTGAATTCTAGTAGGCGATGATTGCTATCGCCTAGGTGGTCGAGGACCTGGAGTCCCCTCACCAGTTCATCGCCTGTGGCCAGGACCAGGTCCAGCAGGGCATTCCCCCTAGTGGGACTGTGCACCTCCTGGGTTAGGTGGAGGTCTTGTATCTCAGCAAGGAACCTACGTGAGTAGTCAGACCTGGCCTAGTTATCCATTGCTTGCTGTCAAACTGTAGAAGATCCCAAACTAAATGCAAGTTGATGTGTTGTTTATGCAAAAAAGCAAATAGAATTCTGGGATGCATTAACAGGCAGGTCAAATGTAAAACATGGCAGGATAATCTTTTTTATTTTTTACTTAGCTGGAGTACTGTATCCAGTTTGGGGGCACCACACTGTGAAAAGATGTAGACATATTGGAAAGAGTCCAGAATGCAGTACAAAAAATGTGGGACATGTTTAAGGAAACATGACTTGTGAGGAAAGCTTAGAGGAACAGGGTTTATTTAGTGTACAAAGAGAGAAATGATGGGCTAAATACAGTCAAAAAGTCCAAGACTGAATCAATTAATTCTTTGCAGGTTAGGCTAAGCTGCAAAGGTTAAACTGAGAAACAAATGGACACACATTAACCTTTGATTTAGGAAAGTCATAGATTCATAGATTCATAAATGCTAGAGTCGGAGGGGACATCAGTGGATCATCAAGTCTGACCCGCTGCCAGTGGCAGGAAAAAGTGCTAGGGTCAGATGACCCCAGGCAGGTGCTTGTCCAGTCTCCTCTTGAACACCCCCAAGGTAGGGGAGAGCAGCATCTCCCTTGCAAGTCCATTCCAGATTCTGGCAATCCTTACCGTGAAGAAGTTCTTTCTGATGTCCAACCTAAATCTACTTTATATCAGGTTTTGGCCATTGTTTCTGGTTATTCCAAGGGGTGCTCTGGTAAACAGAGCATCTCCTAATCCTTACTGCACCCCCCACCCTTCCCCCGCCTGTGAATTTGTGAATACTGCCACAAGATCCCCACTCAGCCTTCTCTTATGGAGGCTGAAAAGTTCCACGTCCCTCAGCCTTTCCTCATAAGGCCTTCGCTGCATGCCTCTAACCATATAAGTGGCCCTCCTCTGGACCCTCTCAAGGTTGTCCACGTCCTTCTTGAATTGCAGCACACAGAATTGGGTGCAGTAATCTAGCTGCAGCCTGACCAGTGCTGCATAGAGGGGGAGCATCACCCCCCTGGACCTGTTTGTGATGCACCTATTAATGCATGACAAAGTATAGTTAGCTCTGCTAATTACTTCATCACATTGATGACTCATGTTCATCTTGGAGTCAACAACAACTCCAAGATCTTTTTCTGCCTCTGTATTGCTAAGAATGTCATCCCTAGCCTATAGGTATGCTGGTGATTCCCTCTCCCTAGGTGCAGCACCTTGCACTTGTCCTCGTTGAACTGCATCCTATTGTTCCCTGCCTACTTCTCTAACCTGTCCAGGTGCACCTGGATTTGGTTTCTTCCCATCAGTGTGCTTGCTTCACCCCATAGTTTGGTGTCAGCTGCGTAGTTGGACAGAGTGCTTTCCACGCCGTCATCCAGGTCGTTGATGAAGATATTGAACAGCACTGGCCCAAGGACCGAGCCTTGGAGGACGCCACTGCCCACATCTTTCAAGATTGATACCGACCCGTCCACTACCACCCTCGGATTATGACCCCTAAGCATTTAGTGGCCTGGTCATAGAAAGAAACAAGGTTAGTCAGGCAGGATCTACCTTCTATGAACCAATGCTGGTTGCCCTTCAGCATTATATTATCCACTAGACTGCTACAAATGTGATCCTTGATAATTTTTTCAAGGGTTTTCCAAAGGCTAAAGGTGAGACTAACTGGTCTATAGTACCCAGATCCTCCTTCCTCCCCTTCTTGAAAATAGAGACCACATTGGCCATTTTCCAGTCCTCTGGGACCTCACCTGAGCACCACAAGTGCTCAGACAGTCATGGCAGTAGCTCTGCTATGACACTGGCTAGATCTTTCAGCACCCTTGGATGGAGCTTATCTGATTCCACTGATTTAAACACATCCAGCCCCTCCAAGTGTCTCTTCACTAGGTCAGGGCTGACAGTTGGTGGACTGGTGTTTCTCCTGCTTCTGTCAGTAATGCATTTAGGAGATATGTCTAGATCCAAGTTCAAGAATACAGAGGGGAAAAAACTCGTTGAAGAGCTCTGCTTTGTTCCTCCTATCTGTCACCAACTGCCCTTGTATATCCTGTAGGAGTCCTATGCTGACCTGTGCTTTCTTTTTGTTCCCTATATGCTTGAAGAAGGACTTTTTGTTGTCCTTAATTTTTGTAGCCAGCCTGAGTTCTAATGCTGCTATGACCTTCCTAACTGATTCCCTGCAAGTGGGAGCCTTGGTAGCTACCCCCTGCTTCCACAGCCTGAATGCCCCTTTTTTTGCCGTTTAGGCTTTCCTGAATTTCTCTGTTTAGCCAGGAGGGATTTTTGGCCCCTTTGAAGCCACATGCCTGCAGCGGCTCAGGCCAGAAGCCAGGGGGTGCTAGAGCATGGCTCTCTGACACTTCCTCTTCCTGCTGCCCCCAAGATCTCTGGGATTTGCAGTCCAGCATCACAGAAGCAGGACTCTGCAGGGTTGCTCATCACTTCCTCTTCCTGCTTCCAGGTGCCTCTAGGATTTGTAGCCCACAGTCACAGCCAGCAGTAATTTGTAGTAAGTTTAGTAGGGCATAGCAGCTTTGTACTTGGGGAAAGGGGGTTTAACCAGGGGAATGGGGGGTTAACCCCCCCCCCCACACACACACACCCCTCTGGCCCAGACTGAGTTTGCTGGGGGGGAGGGGGGGGAGTCTTCTCCCCCCCCAACCCTTTTCTGCGAGATTAGAAAGCACAGCCCAATTGGTTTATGTATAACTTCTGTCCCTAGCCATGGAGAGGAGACCTGAAAAGTCTTCTAGTGTGTAAAAAGGTTACTATAAAGTGGCCTCTGATCAGTTTTTCTCATTAGCCACAGAAAGTGGGACAATAAGTAGCCAGCTTAATTTTCAGAAAGGAAGATTTAAGTTAGATATTAGGAAACAATTTTTCCTACAGGGATAATTAAGCAGTAGAAAACGTTACCTGCAGAGGCTGTGGAAAGGCCATCCTTAGAGATTTTAAAGAAATGGGTAGATAGTTTCCTTGTTCCTCCCTCAGAGGACTAGCAGATCTTTTGCACTTCCTTCCTTCTCTAAATCTCTATAATACATATATGCCACTGTTCCTCCCCCATGCAATGCTGTATGAGATCGGTCCTACTTCACATTTACCTTGATATTTGTAGTATTCCTATATTTTTTGTTTGTTTATATTATTATCAGTTATTCCCTGCATATAATAGTTTAGGAGTGGGAAGTAGTTTCGGAAATAACTACTTTTCCTGGAACACGTAATACCTTCTGTTGTGCCATTTCATTTATTTAGCTTTGACTCAGAAATATTAAGGTCATTATGTCTGAGGCATCTCAGGATACTGGACATATTTATTTATCTTCTTAAGACAATGTTTTAAGCAGTGAAACTGATTTTCTTAACCAGAATCGAAGTAGGAAGATGCTATGTTGTAAAGCATCTTCCAGCTTCTCTCTCTCAGCAGAAAAGGTGGAGTTTACTATCAACACTTTCTCTTGATCACTGAGAGCGAAGCTGGCAGGTATTTTTCAAGACAGCCTTTTCATGAGAGGCAGTTCAAGGCAAAATCTCTCTCTCTATTATTTATTTTTTTTTGTTTGTTTTACATTCTATCTTTCAGAACTAAGGCATGTGTCTTATTTTGGGGGTGTGGTATGTGAGAAAATATGGTATATTTATTCACTTTGGTCTTGCTTAAGTCAAGCTCCATTCAAGCTGAGACAGCATTCTGCATCTCCTGGTTTCATAGGAGTGATGCACTATTCCCAGTTACCTTGAAAACACCCAAGAAGTCAAACACCTAGTATTCAGTTTTAGGAAAGGTAACTTTAATGAGGAAAGGTGTCAAAAAATTAAATCCTGAACCACTTGCCAGTGTCCTTAACTAATGAAGATGAAAACCAGTGACTAATGAACACAAAGGGCGTGTCCACACTTGCAAGTGGTGCAAATTTGAGCTGGGGCTTTTTGCCTCAGCACACATGCTCAGACATGCACTTTGTTGTGGAGCAAACTGTGCCACTTGGAGCAAAATAACCCTGCCTGGCTCCTCCCAGATCTGTAGCCAGGGGAAGCTAGAGCTCAGGGGCAGCACCTGTGCTGTCCCCAGCAGTATAAAAAGCCGCCCTGGCAAGTAGCTCAGGGCTACTCAGTCTTGGGAGCTTCTGGGGCCCAGCCAATTGGTACCTGGGGACACTACCCCTTGTGCCAGCTGGACTGCTGAAGCAGCCCTGAGAGTTCCCTGAACCCTCTACCCACTCCAGGGGTCTGGCAGTGGGAACTGCTGCCTGGCTGTGAACTGCTGCACTCCTGCCAGACCTGGATGGGGACTGCACAGCCAGTAGAGGTATCTGCCCCTCTGGGCCAGCTTCCAGTGGACTGTGGTTGCAGGGTTGGCTTCTGTGCAGCACTACTGCCATGTGTGCCCTCTGCCCGGCTACCCTGGGCAGCTATCGCCCGGTACATGTTCCAGGTATGGTGGCCTGCTTTGAACTATCAAAGCATGTCCTCCTGGCCCCATTGTTTTGCGGGTTTTTTTTGTTAAAGGGATACTCGTTTTCTGTAAATCGTCATTAGGAAATCATTGTAAGAACCTTGATAATCTTCTGGATGCTGGTGTTCATAGAGCTGTTCCTAGCATTGCTTCAGACATTAGTTGGGCATTTACTACACACAGTGATTTTTTTGCAAATAAGAAAGCACTACTTAGATATCCCTAGCTTTTCATGACAAAATCATTTGACACAGCTCCATTATACCACCTATGGGGCTCCTGACAACTAAATATACTACAAAGTGAAAACAGTTTAGAACATCCTATAGATTGTAGCCCTTGTTCAGATATCATATTGCTTTACATTTTTCAAATTTTTGGCACATGGATAGTGGTAGCACTACTGAAATAACATAGACTGTCACTTTTGTCACCATCCCTGAAGTAGTCATTTGAGAAATCAGGAAGCAGATGTTTGATGGAGAGTACAATTGGCACTACCTAAAATCCCCCTTCTTTAATTTTATAAACAGGCTTCCCAGAACCTCCTTATAGGATCTGTTTCCATATCAGAGTTGGTTTAATCAATGTTTTACCAGTGATAACAATTGTACAGCTGGGAAACAAATCCACATCTCTTGAATCCTGGTATAGCCGTTTGACCCTTTTTTTATATATATATATTGCTCATGCTTTTGTAATTCATTTTTCATCTAATAGACTAGAGTTGCATCTAGTTAAATCATCCATCTAGAAGGACCAGATACAGTAGAGTAACTCCTATATACCAACAGTCCAAAATGTAGTCTTTGCCAGTGTTCAGGACTAGATGCGTTCAAGCAAAGTTTAAGAATCTACATAATGGACATTGATAGCCTTAATTTAGCTTTAAGCTTTGTTCTTGTGTGTTTGAGTTTAATCCTCAGTTTTATTTTAAAACAGAGGGTTGTTTTTCCTCTGAACTATTTAGCTTTGAGGCATCCAACCTAAACTCATTGGTGTAATTATCATCTTTGCACACTTCATTTTTTCACATTTTCATTTGATCCATGGTTGCAGATTGAGATGTCCAGAAACCCATATTGTCATAGTGAAAAGGAATAGTTCCTTGTAACTTACATTGTTTAGTGAAATAAAAAAATATGTAGTAAATGCAATATTATTGATTTATTTTCTGGAATCCATGTAATCTGATGAGACAGCTTTTATTGCAGTAGGGCCAAAGCCTCTGCAGGTCACATTAGAGACAACGGAAGCACCCTGGGGAATTCTTATATCACTATACATCATTCAGGATATGCTAAATACAGTGTTAAAGCCTTATTGAATTTGAGTTTGATCCCACAGAGATTTAACACTTTGTTCTCAATCCAGAAAATATTTAAGCTAGTGTTTAAAGGTGCCTATACACAAGCGCAGAGGCTGCTTCAATGCACTGTAATTACTTGTCTCATATATCAGCGTCCCTGTACTTCAAAATGGTGGTGGGGGCTGTCGTGGAAACACACGCAGCATACTTTTGGGTCAGGTCAGCAGAAGCTTTTATTTAAAAGAAACTACAGCTGTAGGGGGGATTCCAAAGTGACATGGATTTCCCAAGCACTTGGAAGGGGTCCCCCCCCAAGAGCAAAATCAGGAGGCTTATATACTTTTTAACAGTTGCTTACAACTCACGTGATCATATAGTAAAATTAGCATGAAAAGCGGCTATAATATTACTTCATTATTTCTTTGCTGTAATCAGGATGGGAACTAATGGGGGGAGGTGAGGTTAGTTCACAAACCTCCTTCTTGCACCTGGAAATCAGATTTGTACATACTTTTTTGCTATCTTCAAGGCCGCAGTGAGCGAAGCAGTTGCAGAGGAGTTACAAAGAACAAACACTTTCTCTTATCTGTTCTACTATACAGAGCCAGCAATTCTCCACAAAGCGGTTATGTCATCTTATAACTAAAATAATCAAAGTTTAAGGCATATATTTTTTCCTGAATCCACATGACCAAGGTCCCGATTAGATGGGGACCAAAAAGCTCTTATTGAAATCAAAGGAGTTTTCTGTTTTGAGCCACAAGGAGGTAGCAGCTTCAGACTGGAGAGCAGGGTCATTGCTCCTCCTGGAAGACTGCAAAAGAGCAAAGCTTCATGGTGATGCTGGGATAACCCCCATGCAGGGATCCCTCTCACGGCAAGCAGCACCCCCAGCCTGCTTCCCAGCATCTGTGCACATCTGTGGAGCATACCAAGCCGGGGTAAATTATGACCGGATGCACTACTGCCACGTGGAACCAACAGTACAACAGAAACTGCCTCACTTCCCAAATGAGGCACCTCAATGGCAGATGTCTTTTGAGCAGTGTGTGGTCATGGGAGCTCATACTCAACTGCTCATTTATCACTTCTCTGAAATCTTTTTTGACAGTCATTGCTTCCCAGCAAGCCAGCCCGAGGAGATGAATTGTTGGTGGCTTGAAGTTTCCTTTGGAACAGGCATATTCAGGTCAGATTATTCACCTGAGCCTACATTCCCAAGACACCGACACTGCACCCATGTGTTGGCCTGTGCTCTTCACTCTTGCCTGCATTGCTAGACTTTGTGGCATATGCAAATAGCATCCTTTATGAGCAGTATTTCATTCCAAAGCCCTGAAAGCCCAGGTCAGTCCCTTTGAGGCTAACCA
>NW_005842524.1:36786-55671 GCF_000455745.1 Alligator sinensis
TGGCTTGGCAGGGTTCAAGATGATACGCACTGGTTCAGCACTCAGCATGTGCCCCACTTCATTTGCATGGGTGGACCACAGCTGTGGAGGTACTCGTGCCAACAGTTCCTCTTGCAAGTAGGAAGTGTCAGGTTCAGAGTACTCCTGGGTTAGCAAAGCCACAAGCTCAGTTTCCCTATGTTCTGGTACCTCAAGGTAAACACCATCTGGGCTACAATAAATCACGCATCCCAGTTTACACAACAAATCCTTACCAAGAAGGTTGACAGGTGCACAGGGGCTAAGAAGAAAGGCATGATTTTCAGACAAAGGGCCAATAGAGATGGAGACAGGTTCAGAGACGGGATGTGGGATAGGTTGTCCGCCTATACCGACAGCATTTATAGTTTCAGGAGAATAAGGTAGAAAAGGAAACTCAGCAGCCTTTAGCGTGGAGCGGGATGCTCCGGTGTCGACAAGACAGGAGACAGGTTTACCAGAAATAAGGCATTCAACAAACGGACCAGATTGGTCAGTAGCAAGCAAAGGAGCGATGATGTCACTGTCCCTCAGGCTGTCCTATTCAACACTGGGAAAATTGACAGGAAGTGGAGGTGGGGGCAGGGACTGGGGTCTGGGTCCTTGGCCGGGGCGCTTGGGGCATTCTGATTTCCAATGTCCTTCTTGCTTGCAATAATGACATTGGTTCCCATAGCCTGGGTTTTGTGGGCTCAAGGATCTATCTCTTCCCCTGAATCTACCCGGGCCTCCCCTTCCCCGTCCTCGTCCCCTTCCTCTACCTGGACCCTGCAACTGAGAAATCTGTAAGGCCATTAACTTAAACTCGGCATTGTCTTTAGACCGTTCCAATTTGTTATGAAAATGGTTAGCCGCAGCAAGGACTTCAGTCAAATCTTTAGTTTCCCAGCCAATAATTACTGTTTGAATTTTCTCAGCAATTTTAGGGTTAAGTCCCTGGATGAATGCTGCCACTATTGCTTGTTTAGCATTTCCGACTGGGTTATCCATTCCTGAGTATCGTTCAAATGCCTGTTTGAGGCGTTCCAAATAGTCACTGGGGTGTTCATTTTTGTTTTGTTTACAGGTATTTATTTTGGTCCAGTCTGCCTTTTTTGGGCAAATTGTGAGAACTGCCTGAACCAAAGCATTTCTCTTGTCAATAAAGTCTTGGCCAATCCCTGGGTTTTGATCTGGCCAAGTACAGGCAGCATACAGACGTAGCATAGTTTCCTTGGGCAAAATCGATCGCATGAGCTGATTAATGTCAGCCCATGTTGGATTATAACAATTTATAACAGTCTGCAATTCTTCCTGAAATTTTTCTGGGTCTTCCCTGATTTTGGGGAATTTTTGAGTTAAATTGTAGAGATCACCTGGAGTCCAGGGTGCATGCACGGTTACTATATTTTGTCCATCGGTGCCAATGCCTGGCATTTGTCTTAGGGGGTAAACTTGTGCAGCTCGGGATCTAAGATTGATGGGAGATCTTTCCATGCCTATTCCCATTCTTCTAAATACACCTGTGGTGGGTTGTGACCCAGGAGTAAATTGCCACACTGGTGATGATTGAGTGGCAGATATGGTGGATGAGTCCAGACTATTAAGCTCCGTGGATGGATTTACTGAAGGAGCTTCAGCTAATGAGTTACTAGCCTGGGCTGCAGCCTGATGTTGAACCGGTTGTTGCTGATGTGGGAGTCCCAGGAGAGCAGGGTTCGAACAAAGGTCAAGGATATCCTCTGCTGGCTCCGGTGGTGGGGGCGCCCCGGGCAATGCTGGATACATCGGAGCGGTGGCCGGCGTGTAATTTGGGGGAGCAGCCAATTTCTCCCGAACAGCTTGTAACTGCTGTTTTAATTTTTCTTGAGAGTCTTTTAGGCTCCTAGTTTGAGATTCTGTCCGCCTTTTGGACATTTCATCATACCAATAAAAGAACGCGTCCCACTGGTTTTGTGGTGTTTTGGATCCACGGGACTCTAAAGCCCCTCTTAAGTGCACTATTTTATCCTGATCAAATGTTCCTTCTTGTGGAAAATGCTTCACAGGATCATCCCTAGTATACCAGTTCCACTTATCCAGGTACTTGCAAGCCTCGGGAGAATAGTGTGTGTACATAAAGTACGCCGGAGTCCCCTTAGGGGGGACGGGAACTTGTTTAGACTGACTCGTTCCCATTTTCAGTCACACAGGGAGACGTAGGAGAGGCTTATTTAGGATGTCCGGGCCGCTCAGTGCCTTGCCCCGCAGTTTTTCACTGCCCAGACAAAAGGCTTCTGACCCGACACCGGCTCATAAAATGGAAATGGGAATGGGAAACACAAGAGGAATCCTTTCACTCCTGCTCTCGGCAGAAGCTACTGGGACAAGGGGTTTGGAAAAGACAAAATCACTCAGACGCCCTGTCCACTGGGTCACGAGGTTTCAGCTGGGCCCCCTTGCTTTCGACGCTACCTTTTTTAGGCAGAATCGGGGCGGCTAGACCCAGCCTTAGTCCCAGACCTGGTCAGTGGCTCATTTTTCTAAATGCACACACACACATTTATTCAATCACTGGGAAGCCCTGTCCACTGGGTCACGAGGTTCCAGTTGGGCCCCCTTGCTTTCAAAACTGCCCTGTCAGGCAGAATTGGGGCGGCTGAACCCAACCGTAGTCTCAGACCTGGTCAGTGGCTCATATTTCTAAATACACACACATGCACATTCATTCAGTCAGCCAGACCTCCTCCCCCACACCGCCTTAGTTAATTAACGACAAGCCCGATGTGCTGTAGGATGAAGGTGCTTCATACAGTTTCTCCCTAAATAAAACGTACGTTACCAGACACAAAATGGGATCCTTTACCAGACAGAAAATTTTAGCCGGCAGTAAGGTTCAGACTGACCTGTTTTAACAAGGTTCAGATCCAGTTACCACGGCCAAGTTGGGAGCCTACAGGCAGTCCTCCGAAACCCCAATAGAGATTTTGAATTAGGTCTCTTACCTCTCAATTTTGGCGCCTCGGGGTTCGGGGGGGGCAGTCTGCGGTCCTCCTTCCTCAGCCTGTGTTCTGGATCTGAGTCACGGCACCAGGAATTGTTGTGGAAACATACGCAGCGTACTTTTGGGTCAGGTCAGCAGAAGCTTTTATTCAAAAGAAACTACAGCTGTAGGGGGGATTCCAAAGTGACATGGATTTCCCAAGCACTTGGAAGGGGTCCCCCCCAAGAGCAAAATCAGGAGGCTTATATACTTTTTAACAGTTGCTTACAACTCATGTGATCATATAGTGAAATTAGCATGAAAAGCGGCTATAATATTACTTCATTATTTCTTTGCTGTAATCAGGATGGGAACTAATGGGGGAGGCGAGGTTAGTTCACAAACCTCCTTCTTGCACCTGGAAATCAGATTTGTACATACTTTTTTGCTATCTTCAAGGCCGCGGTGAGCGAAGCAGTTGCAGAGGAGTTACAAAGAACAAACACTTTCTCTTATCTGTTCTACTATACAGAGCCAGCAATTCTCCACAAAGCGGTTATGTCATCTTATAACTAAAATAATCAAAGTTTAAGGCAGATATTTTTTCTGATTCCACAGGGCACTTGAACTAAGGTTCATTGAATAAGCTTTTGTTCAATGTTGCCCTGTTGCCATTTTGAAGCAAGGGATGCTGATACATGAGTCACTACAGAACTTTAATTAAAGCGACTCTTGGAGCCGCTCTTATTAAAGCACCACCCTTCACAAGCTTCAGAGCACATGTAAAAATTCCCTATATGTCTGAGGAGTCTTAGTGAAGACACTGGGGCACAGGTTCAGCATTAAACATCTATTTCTGTGTTTGCTGGATTGTGGCTCACCACCTTGGAGGACTGAGTAGATAGCAATATATCTGAATACTATTTGAATATCGTTGTCTTTTGGGTAGCACATCCATCCACAGGATAGTGGGCATATGTGCAAATCTATTTGGCTGGTAAGATACAATGTGGAGCTTTATACTTTGTGATTACTTGTCCACCATTGGCTGAATCAACAAGGAAAGACGTAAAAGGAAACAGCAATACATCTTCCATGGTAACAAATGGGGGAGGCCACAAAGGATGAGTCTGGAACCAGATCAGGATCTGAACTTTCACAGCACTTCGAAATGTGTTTCTACTACTCCAGTCTTTTGAGGCTCTATTGAGGCCTCTAATTACATGCCCCAAATGTATTGGTGACATCACAAGAAACTTGAAACACTGTGACTCACTTGCCTGAGGTAGTAGTGAGTGTTAAGGGTACAGAGAAACTAGCTATAACACAAGATTTCTGTCATCTTGGGAAACCTGCCAAATTGATCAGGTTAGAGAGGCCTGGATTCATCTATCTTAGAGACTTTCTCTACAAGGCACCTTCTGTGTAAAATGAAATCTATCTGATGACATTTTATTCTAGAAAGTGCCATCTATCCAAAGTAAATGAAACATTTCTTTGTAATCTATTTGGTTCATCTCCAGGACATGAAAGTACACCTTGTAAATGGCAATATTACTGAAAACATCTTATTGTGTCGGAACTTTTACATTCACTCTTGCGTGTTTCTGATGTGAATGCCACTGAGTCCAACTTCTTGAAAATTATGAGACCTCTGTTTTCCATTTAGAACATGTTATTATCAGCAGTCTTTTTTATGTCTTTTTTAGAAAAAAAGCATAAAGGAAAATGCAAATGAAACTGAGAAGTGTGCATTGCCGTGGAGTTTGCTAGATTTGTTTTAAGAAGGAATACAATAGAAAACACTCTTACAGGCTTTTGATACTGGAATTAATTTGACTAAATCCATAGACAATGTAGTCATACAGTGGAATGATCAGCTGAAATTCCGAGTTTCAAGGAATTCTTAGTTTCCATCTGTTTGAGCTGGAATAACTGCTATACCCTTATATATTATTAATATTAAACCAAAGAGGGGAAAAACAATTTAAACTAAAGTTGGAATATCAGCTTGTTCTCATCAAGCAAATGTCATGGAGTACATAGGGTACAAAATAGTTCTGCCTCACCCATACGGTTTGTCTTTTGCTTCCTTTGTCTTCTGTTATCTGAATCATAGACTGTGAGCTCTCTTGGGTAGGAACTACTTGTGTGTTATTTGGGGGTGTAGCCACTGTTTAAATGGGGCACCAATTTTGGCTGTTTAGGTATTATTTCAGTAGAAGGTAATAAAATAATATACAACAAGGAATGAAAAACTTTTAAATTTTTTTTGGATCATTATTCATCTGTGCTATGGCTATGCATTTTTTAGTGAATGAGCTATCACTTGTGGCTATTCAGTACTGCCTTAACAGTAATATGGCCTGAGAGGGAGACAGCCTTTGCCTGAAGGGGCAAAATCTTGCCTTTCCTCCCCCAATCCTCCCACCCCCCAAATATCTCAGCATACTGTGGTGCTCACATTTCCATCATCCATTCGAAAGGTACAATATGATCCTCTAATGTCTCTGTTCAGCTTGGGATGTAGGAAGGGGATGCAAAACATGGTTACTATATTGGGGCAATAAACACCCTCAACGATGTAAAGAAAAATAAGTCCTTTTGTTTCCCCAAATGCAGAGACTGTGACTGTGTTTAATTCTTGAGTGGCAGGTTCAAAAGTAAGTGAAAGCTCTAGGTTCTTAAATGTGACTAGAGTTCATGCCAATTCATTCTATTATGAATGAATTCTAGCTGCAGATCTGAGTTCTTCAGAGATTAGTGCAAGTTTAAATAGATTGTTTCCAGGCCTAATATCTCAGAATGAAATTAAGTGAACTTTCTATTTGTTTTCCCATTCAGAAAGCTTCTGTTGAATTTTAGATTTAAAGATAAAAAACTAATGCAGGAAAGGAGAGACTGAGATACACGAGGCAAAGAATTGTGCCTTAAAACACAAAGTGCTGGTTACAACTGTGAAAATGGGGTAAGGATCATCCTTGCATAGCATGTTTATGCTCATATGTAGTATTTAAAATGTTGAGAAACATTTTCTATCATGTGCTTTAAAGCAGAACTCTTCTGGTATGCATCTGTCAAGAAGATAAAGTGGATCCCACACTCTATATGGCAAATGGGTAACATCTGTATTTCTTGAGAGATTTCCTAGATCAATAATAGACTTCTTCATTCTTTAATATAAACCCATCCCTGTTTCTTTTTTTTCCTTTCTGAATTCATCACAGGGGACTTCTTATCTGCTGGAGTGTTTTCATAAATTGAATATGTCCACAGCAATAGAGCTCCAAGAAATGAAAGGCAAAATAACATGGCTGCAAAACTACATGCTTAATTTCACAGGCCAGCTCCTCAGTGTGGAGGAAAGAAATGACGCTCTGATGCATCCATTAAACTCACAGGTCTGTATTTTTCTGCCTGAACTATTTGACACCCATTTTTACAAAACAATGTTCAACATCATTTATTTTTTACTTCAGAGGTTATTAAAATGGGGTAAGAATTAAAGAATTAAAATGCCACATGGAGACCACATTATTCACTTTTAAAAATCAAAATCACCAGTTACCTGATCTCCTGGCCTTGCCCTGTTCTGTGCCACTTTTACAGCAAGCTGACTTTTGCTAACCCACACTTACAATGAAAATTTCAGAATTAGTAGCCAAAGGTCTTTGGAATCCCCACTGACTTCACTGGGGCCAAGATTTCACATATGCAATTTAAGTACAATTCTAATGACGTCAAATAACTGCTTAACTTTAATGGGGCCAAGATTTCTTTGAATCACTTTTATTCAGAAATCCATTTTCAAGGGAGAAGCAAATTCAAAATGTGACTCTGCAAGTTAAATATGGCTACCCAGCAGAAATGCGTATTGTATACTACTACTATTATGGTATTTCTAACAATGTGAAATGGCAGATCCTTGGGAGAACCCAGCAGAGCAAGGTCATATAAATATCCTCCTTCCGTTTAAGTGGGAATGCTTGGCCCCGTCAAATTTTTTTCCTATCTTGTAGTTTTACAGAAATGGCTTAGCATCATTTTTCTTTTTAACTCTTGCAGAACCCTTTTGAGTCTAAGATGAATGCCATGGAAAAGCAATTCAACAATGCCACAGAGGCTCTGAGCAACCTTCAAAACCGCCTTGAGGAGGTTAGCTTGCTAACTTATCTGAAATAAAATACAATGTGCAATAGACATTGACTCTTTCTGCCCAGTGTCTTATTTGTAACAGTCCTTTTTAGGGTGTGGAACAGGGATACACATGAATGTATCAAACCAATAATTGCCGTCAAGTACTTGATTGCACAAACTACTGTAAAAAATACATCAAGGCAAAGGCAACTATATATCTTGGTTAGGAAGCTACTGGAAGTATTGGCTTCTATATAGGATGTATAAAAATGCAGAAGATAGCAAAGTACTTAAAGAAATACAGAACTCTCTAAGAGCCAAGGTTCAGCTCCCCACAAGAAAATCAGATACTAACATGTTCAACACTTCTACCTTCATCAGCTACAGCCAGGACAAGTAATCTCCTGCTCTGTACTGCTACACACTCTAACCCTACTAACAGTGGATCAACGAGTTTCCAAGAAGTCCTTTAACTTTACTAGATTTTCCTTTCTAGGACTTGTAATTTTTTCTAGGGAAAATCATAGAATCACAGGCAACTGTTGGGTGGGGAGCACAGGGGAACACATGCCCCCCTCCCCCCCCGAAATTGGCCCCCAACTTGGTACTGCTCAGGACGGAGCAGGTTTTTTGCCATGTGGGCCAGCAGCGTGTTGGGGGGGCGGGGAGGGCACTAAGTCATGGCACAGAAGTATAGGAGTGGATTTGGGGCTTTTGGCCTGCCCCTGGGCCCGCCCATAAATTGTGCCCCCCCCCAGACTCAAGTGGCACTAGTCACCCCTGCGTAGAATCATAGAGTTGGAAGCAGGTTTGCCAACTGTCCATAAATTTACAAGCAGTCAGTAAAAATTTAGGTTAAAAATGCCTGTCCATAACGTCCATAAATACATTTAAACTGTCCAGAAAAACAGTCAAGCTCAAGTTGCTTTGTGAAACTCCCGCTTGGAAAGAAGCTGCCCCTTAGAGCTTGATGGAAGGAGAGCTAGAGCACAGCAGTGCCATCTGGTGTCCAAGCGGGACTGCAGCACCCTGAAGAAGCCTTCTCAAAGGGCCTTGTTAGACCTCTTTCCCCACCCTATCCCCCACCACCTCCCTCAGCCATGTGCAGCTGCTGATGCTTCCCATCCTATAATACTTCTGGGTTGCAGATATGCTTCTTTAACACGGGGTCTGTGCTCAGACACAGGCAGTGGAGCTGCTAGAGGTAAGGTTGGGTGTGGGCTGCAGGGTGCAGCTTTGTGGTCAAGACCAGCAGGGTATGGGGATTAATAGGGGACCCTGGAGGTAGAGGCAGCATGAGGTAAAACTATTGCTACCATCAAGCAGGTTTTTCAGCCCAAGATTCTTTTTTTGTTGCAAACTTTTTACCGACAACTGAACTTTTTGGCTTTTTCAGTATGCTTGGTGTTAAACCCCTACATCTGAACCTAGCTCTTCTAACTGGGGCCTTGCAGCAGAAGTGTTACTTTTACATTATGTAAAACAGATATCATCATTAAAGCATATGTCAGTAAAAAAAAAAGTTTGTCATTAAAATTTTGCAGATTGTCAATTTAAAAAAAAAACCTCTTGGGTTGGTAACCCTGGTTGGAAGGGACCTCAAGGATCAACTCATTCAACCCTCTGAAAAAATCCTGGATGCATGCTAGACAAATGCTTATCCAGCTGCTTGAATATTTTCAGTGAAGGCAATTCCACAACTTGCTTGGGCAGCTTGTTCTGTTGCCCTATTCAACTGATAGTAAGGAAGCACACACCCCCTTTCCAATTTAATCTAAATTTGCTTTGCTGAAGTTTAAACCCTTCGTTTTGTGTCCTGCCTTCAGTGGCAAGATAGAGCAGTTGTTCTCCCTTTTTTTTATGGCAGTCTTTCAAATATTTAAAGCCTGCTGTCATGTCTTCTTTTTCTCCAGTTTAAACATGCCTACTTTTTTCTTCCCTTCCTTTGTAGCTTGTACTGCAACTCCTTTATGAATTTTGTTACTCACCTCCAAGTGTACTAAGGCTTAAACTCAGCTCTATTTTCTTTGCCTATCTATACCATCATCTATGCAGATGCTTTGATGCATCCTTTGATGCTTTATCAAAAGGATAATGATAGGGGCATCAGGTGTGTTAGTCAAGGAGCAACAGAGCACTTTGCCCATACTGCACTAGAGCAATACTGGCTACAGGGTATACAGAGCTGTGTGTATATTTCTATGCATGTGTATCCCCCTGTCCCAGATAAATCATTGCCTGTTCATCCTGCATCAGTTCAGTGTCGTATGCCTATGTCATGTATAGCTCCATTCACAGCTGCATTTATATCCAAATTTCCTTCTCTTGATTCAACACTGAAAACACTGAGGAGCTGCAGTATATTGGCAAACAAGGCCCCATCCCAGGCAGAGTACAAGGGCTGCAATTTCAGCCTCAGCCCTTTCCAGCCTCAGTTTGGCACCTGAATTGTGCTTTTGTCCATCATGACATCAACAGAAGCATTTCACTGAATTGCTGCCTTGTTTTCAGTCACAGTCAGAGCTCAGTATCACTCTGCATTTTGCATAAGGCATCTTTGAACTTATCCCCAGCACAGTCTAACGAAAAGACTGGACTGGGCTGCGTAGAGAACAATACTACTTTCTTTTCCCAGGTTCAGGATCAGCACTATTTAGTTTCAAAGTTTTCACTGAAGTGATCATATTCTCTTTCGCTCAGTCAAAATCACAGTGTCCTCAGGTTCATTTAGTTTAATAATACTTGAAGCAAAGGGGTGTGTGTGTGTGTGTGTGTGTGTGTGTGTGTGTGTGTGTACCTGTTTGCTTCAGGTATATGTGTGTGTGTATACACACACACACACACAGAGCAAACAGTCAATTATCTAGGGTGAAATAATCTTCTCTGGTGGGGAAGCAGGACTGGTGTGGAAAATGTATGCTCTGGCAGTTTGTATCCTGGGATTTAACTTACATCTCTGAGTTCTCAGGTACAACTGAAGGGAGGGGACATGGTGCTGCTTTTTCAGGTGGACCAAAGGAGAAATTAAGTAGTCTTAGAACCAAATGTGAATTCAAATCAGTGAGATTATGCAAAAGGATGGTGCTTAGAAAGAATAGTGATTTATTATCTTTGGTAATATTTATATTTTTCTTTTCAATCTTAACGCGATTTATCATTGGTCCTACAATCAGGATATATGAATATTAATAGCAATACATTTATTGTTATATAGTAAAGGCCAAGTTCTGCCCTCAATTACCTATAGAACCTGATTGATTCGAAGGGATATAATTAGTAAGGTAAAAAATGTGGCCTTATCATTTCACATTTTCAGAATGCACAATTCATAGTACATAGATAAGGCTAAACCCTTATGGACACGATTAATAGGAAGTACTACGGTGTTTAACTGGGAAACGAGCACTGCTGCTTACTTTAGGAACAAGGCAGAGACGTACTCCTGGGTTAAGTGGAAGTTACTTGCTTCTACAACAATACCCCACAAGACACACACACTCCCGCCCTAAAAAAAAAGTCTTCAAAATCCCCAACCCCTACAATCATCAATCTGCAGATAGAAGTGGGGAAGATTCTGGAGCACAGGGCTAGCATCATTCATTCTTAAACCCTGTCAAAAAGTTGGCAGGTAAATGATGCCACCTTGAATGATATCTTTCTATAGGGCCTTGCTTAATACAGCCTGAGTCCCATTTGGTATCTGTAGAATCACACAATCCTGGAAAAAAAGTGCTGTAAGGGGCCTCAGGAGGGCAACCCCTTGCTCTCAAGGCAAGATCATACTAGGTGTGTCCAACCTGCTCTTAACCTGGTTCCAAAAATGGAAACTTCACAACTTCTGTAAGTAAACTGATCCATTATTTAAGCACCCTCAATTAGAAAGTTTTTCCTAAAGTCCAGCCTAAATTTCCCCTGCTGCAATGTATTACCATTACTTCTTGTTCTGTCCTCTGTGGCCACAGAGAATAGTCTATCACCATCTTCTTTATGCTCTCCCTTCTTGTATTTTAAGGCTGTTAAATTTTAAGACGGGTTGTCTGCATACCACTGGTGGTACCACAGATTGGGAAGACAGCCTCCTTTGCAGTTCAGCCAAATCCTAAACAAATATTGCTGAAACAAAAAACTGACTTCACCACTAGATGTCACCAGAATACTAACAATATCTCACAACTCAGCAACTGTAGCCCTTTTACCATTGAAATAAAATGTTCTCATAACATACAGATTCAATTCAAGAAAAGGAAAATGACTTTGTTTCGGTAATTTGCATGTAGAAGCACCAAATAAACCAACACTCTAACATGCTGTCTACAATAAAAGACTCAAGATCCTTGTTATATAAAGTTCAGCAATGAGTTGGAGCCTCATTGTTGTTTATAGTAAGTAGTTCCCTTTTTGGCAATCTGAATGAAGAGGTTAGTGATGGGCAGGGCCTGGTGACATATCTTCCCCAGTGGTTGGAATTGAAGAATAGGTTGGGATGCATAAGTGAATACTGAGTAAGCAAGTTTCCCAACCTCAGGAAAACTTTTGAGAAGTTGGGTATTTTTCCCATATAGAATTAAGACAAAATGTCACATCCTGGAAAATTGTTGCGAGCAAGCAAACCAAAGCTAGATTTAGTTTGGCTCACTTGGATCCTGATACTTTTATGTTCTTTTTTTGCTCGTTTTACTGGAATTGGTTTAAATTTCCAAATAAAAGTAATTTCAGAGAGTTTCAGAACTTTATTGAAATATTTTCAAAATAAGAAATTCATAATATCATAGGAATAGAAGGATGCCACTCAGCATCTAATTCTCTGTGATAGTAAGCAATCACATCATACTAATTACTTTAAGAAACTTATCAAGCTACATATTAAACTACTTAGTTTTTGTCCCATTCTTCCACAACCTCACTCCTTGTTAGAAATGGTCTTTTAGCTTCCAGAGTCAAATTATTCATTGATTATTCATGTCCCTTTGTTCTTGTGCCACCATTGTCCTTTAGCTTAAAAAGCAATTTTCTTTCCTTCATCTTTACACCTCTGAGCAATGATATCCCTTCCTGAGTCGTCTTTTTGCTAGGCTGAAGAAGCCAAATTTAGTCATCCCTCATAAAATGGGATGAAACTGCTGAAATTGATTCTTTCCTACAAGCAGTTTAGAGCAAATTGGCATTTCTTAATGAAAAATATGTTTAGCTGAGACCTTCCTGGGTAGCTGTAGTATAGCACTCCCTTTGGTTAGGCCACATGTGTTTTGTATTTGACATAAGCTGAGGAATTTAGGGTCCCACACTAGCAAAATAAAGAGGCCTTATCATAAATGAAAATTATGTTCAAACTTTTTGGGACTTTCAACCCAGCACCTTCCATGAGCACTTAAGTCACATGGTGGTATACTTAAAGCCCACATTTTTCAAAATAAAAACTGCTGTAACACTGGATTTCTATGCTCACTACCACGGAGATATTTATTTCCAAAGTGTTTGCAAAGAAATAGATTTTGGTTTAGTGTGCTCATCAGGCAGTTATGAGTGCAGTCAGTATGAGAGTGTACTGTATGCCTACAGCCTAATTAATGGCACCCACTATTGGATTCACCTCACCAGGGCTGGAATTGCACAGGGAAGTAGGAATGAGTGCTAGTAGTACCAGGTGGAGCCCCAATACCCATCCATCAGTGGTAACATCGAAGCCCCTCTCTAGGGTTTGGAAGAGGTTACAATTCTTCTGAATGAATGTGGGAAGTGTACTTGAGGAGCTATAAGGAGTAGTCTTGCACAAATACATTATTCACTCATGAGACAGAAAATATTTTTTCCCTTTATAAAGGAATAATATAGTTATGCATAAAAAATGTATTGCTTTGCATTATGTGGTGCATTGGCACTGATTAAAATCTCACTGATGTAACATATAGCATATCTATTAATGGCTCTTTATTTGACAGGGACTGGACACAGTGTTTTTACAGATCTCTCAGCTTAAAGATGATTTCTTCTTTATTGAGAGCTTCTTGAATCACACAGATATGAAAAGCTCAAAGTCCTATATGTCTGCATCTAAACTCTCAAAGGAAACAGAAGATACACCTGCAACAATCCCTCCAAATCCCCAGGCTGATGGTGGGTCAGATATTTTAGTCCAGATTAAGATTTAAATTTATCTTTTCAAATTTAGCCCTCAAGCGAATATGAATGATCAAGTGAATTTGCAGAAATTGGATTGGATTGAGGTGTACTTGTAAGTACATCCCTTAAATAGAACAATTCACTCTACTAAAAGAAAGGATGCATCTCAGTGGTACTGAGAACTGAAAATCCCCAGCTGACTTGGAGAATGGGAGTTAGCTCTTGGGATTTGGCACTGCGATTGCACAGTTCATTTTACTTTTCATTTCCCTGCCTGGTGCAGCTTCTGCCCAAACAATACTTGCAAGTTTTCAAGAAGCTAGGAGCAGTGAAATAGCAGTCACTGATTTTAAAGTCTGTTATTTCTTCTTCCTGAAATGATAATAGTAAAAGGAAAGCCCATTTGAAATTCATCTAATCAAATATTATCACTTCTGGTCAATGCAAGTCCTTACAGATCATACCAGTGTAATTTTGCTATTCTATTCATGGGGGAAAACTTCCTCTCCAGTCTCTGATGGCAATTGCTTTATGACATGAAGCATGGTATTAAACTATCTGTACCATTATTTTAACTTCCATACTTACTATTATTTTGGTGTTTTGCATTTTAAAAGTGTTTTACAGTATTTGCATGAATAACGCCAACCATTATATTTACTGTATGAAAATATGTTTCCTGTTATTGGCTGAAGCTTTATTTCCTTTTATATTCATTAAATCACTCCTTGGTATTTTTTTATTTTGCAAAAATAAAAATAAATGGCTGATCAGTTTTCACTGCACCCTTTATAAATCTGAATACCTCAATTAAGTCATTGCTATATCTTTCCTTTTCCAGAATAAGTAATCTTTCTTTTGTAGTCTCTTCTATATCAGCCTCAGTAATCATTTTTATCGTCTTCATTTTGGCATTTGGCATCTACAACTTTTTTAACCAGTCATTAGTATCACATACTTTCTATTTATCAACATACTGGGATTTTTTTTCACTGTCCTATGGAACAACCAAGATGAACTTTGAGCTAATGTGAAGACTTTTGACAGCTAGAGATACAGTCCAGGTAGAGGTCTCTGTTGATTGGTTCTTCAGTCCACTGTTGATGCCTGACTTCCAGAAGCTACTTGGTGGCTATTTAAGCATTTTCTAAGTAGGAAAAATACAGAATATTTTATTGAGTTAACAATAACCCAGGAAAAGACTTTTTGAAAGATGCCTAATATCTCTTTTGCAGGAATTCTTTTATTTTGTTTCAACATAAATGAATGCTCAGAATAAATAAGACCTTGTCTCATTTCAGCATTGCAGCTGGTTTTACAGGAAGATATCTTACATTACACCCTATTTCAAATACACTTGAACATATCGAGCAAAGAAGTGACACTAATGCTCACATGTCATTCAATAGGAACTATGTTTAACATTTTAATTAGTATGCCAGTCACATCTAAACTGCCAATTTTTACGTCAATTTGTACGACATTGTTATTAATTAAAGGCAGTTCCTCAGATGGCTTAATCTGAATGGCGCTGGGCACATCTACACGTGCACATTTACTGAGCAGTAACCAAAATTACTGTGCAGCATAGGCCCGCATCTTCATGTGCATTCCTGTACTGTGCAGTAAATATAGTGACTTATGCCGACTCTAATGTAAATTTGATACCTGCATCCTGCAGTGTTAATGAGCTTTAACACCTGGACGAGTAAGATACTGGCCTATTCCTGCTTACTGTGCAGTAATTTACTGAGCAGTAAATTTAAGCCGGCATAAATGCACGTGTAGACATGCCCACTGATTTGCATTATCTGAGGATCTGCCCCTACTCGGTTTAAAAGCTCATTTTGCCCACACAATCACTGCAGTGAATCACTGCAGAAAACAAAGAGAAGTTGATGCCATTGTACATTGGAAGCAGGCATCATGCAACCTAAGAATCAGTTTATTTAAAATAAATTATGCAATATTTGTCTTTCTGTCTTTGGTAGTATAAGTAATGTAATCTTCACATGGTTTCTCATGTAATGAAAGGATCCACTATAATGTTCCCTATAGCACTACTGAAGAATCCAACAGCCCAAATCCTTCTAGACCATAAGACAGAAGCAATGGGGCCAGAGACAATACAGAAGCCCAAAATAAACATTCCATTTATAAAGAAACTTACAGGTGAGATTGTTGGTGTCAGAACGTATTATCTGCAATTGAGCAGAATGAACAAATGCTGTGAGATTTGTATAGGTTCAGTTTTAAACAATATTCACTAGGGATAAAATTCAGTCCTGGACAGAGGGACTGCGGAAGGCTTCAAATGAGAACATCCTAATACAACATCAGATTTATGTGGATGTAACTTCTACTTTACACTGGTAAAAGTAAGGTCAAAATCAAATTCTAATCTTCTTCTTAGTTTTCATCAGACAGAATTATTCCCATGGCTCTAAATCTTTTATTTGTTCTTTTCTGGACATATTGTATTTATGGTAAATTATTTGTGAGTGACCAGATATCAACAGAGACATCAATATAAGTTCTGACCATTTATTTTGTTTTCTTCTTTGATTATTGTTGGGACTTTAGCAGTTATTTCCACTAAGCTGTTCACATTGACTCCCCAGTTTATTACTAGTACTGTTACTACTGCTCCTACTACTATTTTCTTGACTAGACATAGTTAATCTAGAACCCTCCAGTCATTATTTTGTACTTGAATATCATCTACACTCTTGGTGTGTAAATTCCTAGTTTATTTTAGTACTTTCTGGGCACATCTACAAGTTCATTAATTCACCTTTGCTACTGCACATTAAGTTTAGTACCTCTAATATGAGGTACCTCTAATACGAGGTACAATCACAGCGTCTCATGCAGACACACCTTCTGTTGTGCTTCATAATCACCTCTGGTCTTAAATTAGCTTAATAATGTTGTGTCACTGGTATATTTTACCTGTTTTATACCTTTCCCTAGGAAATGAATATAGTAAATAATCATCCTACCAAAGTGGTTAATGCAAAACTTCATGTGGAGAGGGACACAGGACAATTCTTTCTGACTCCTAAAGGACTGGTTGTTTTATGTCCATAAGCCAAATCATATACTCTGGTCTAAATATCCATCAGCAAAAAAACCTACTCCAGGAAAGGGAGAGGCTGCCTCTACAGATGCTTTGGGAAACAGCAGTATCTTGTAACCTTTATAAGTGACTTTCTATTTTGTACATGCTGATTAGAAAATTCTTTTTCTGTCTCAGGGTCAGAGAAATGGATAATAAGTGTACTTGCTGACTAGGAGCTCAGACTTGGCCCCTTTCCAGATACTCAGTACATTCTTTGTATAAATAGGGTCTTTGTAAATGTCCAAAAATGAGATTATCTATCTATCTATCTATCTATAGATCTCATTTTTGGACATTTACAAAGACCCTATTTATACAAAGAATGTACTGAGTATCTGGAAAGGGTATGCATATATATATATATGGAATTTATAATTCTATGGTGATGTATATGAGTCTGAAATGACTTGAGTTTATTGTGAACTAATTTATCTGTGTCACAAGGACAATGGAAAGTAGAAAGGATTATTTTCATCATGTTCACTTAAGGGCTATATCAATAAGCATCAACCAGTCTGGAGTTTCAGGCTACAGCTGGCTGAACAGCAGTTTTCCTCAATCCAACTGCATCCTAACCAGTGATATGCTGCTCAAGAGCAGCATTATGGTTATTTGTTAACTGCTAGAAAATCATTCAAATGCAACACAATTTAAGGATTATGGAATAATTGCCTGAGGCAACTCTTCAGCTGTTCCAAGCAGCCCTTGGCTTCAGCTGGAAGTATGGTCCATTTCTTCTCACTATTTGTACAACAGATCTCCCACCTTCACTCCCTTATAAAGTAAAAGGTTGAAGTTACGTGTTACACTTCAACCATACTAAATCTAGGGAATTGTTAAAGTTAGAAGTTAAAGTTAGAATGTGGTGTGAGCAGTCGCACATTAAGAGTTAATCCCATTTCTTGCCTGCACAGCTCTGACTTGTCACTGTGGCTAGGGACAGACATTCAAAAACCTGAGCCTGAATTGATTCAATCTTTGCACATTAGTCCAACCTGGCTAGGCTAAATCACTTTGTAACTGCACAGAAATCCCAGAAATGCCTGCAGTGGCTTGGGCTAGAAGCCAGGGAATGCTAGAGCAGTCCTCCCTTCCTTCCACAGGAGGTGAGGTAGGGTGTGGGCAGGATACTCTGATTAGCCCAGAAGGGAATAGGTAACAGTGTTTTTCACCCCCAACTTAGTGTTTATCACCCCATTAGGAAAACAACAGAGGGACATTACCAGCTACCTGTTGATTCTGCTTGTTGATTCTACCTGTTGATTCAGCACAGACCATAGCCAGCTTGTGGTCTGCAAGCTAATACACAGACACCTCCTCAGCAAGGCAGAGGGGAGGGGGGATTCCTGTTTAGCAGGGACTGGTGAGGCGGAGGGAAGGGAGCAGCCTGCAGTCTCTGTAGCTGCAGCCAGGGAGCAGAGGGGAGTGGCCAGCCCTGCTGGGGGGCAGAGAGCCCTGCCCAGCCAGCAGAGGATGCCAGGATGCTGGGGGAGTCTGATTTAATTTAAAACAGCAAGGGGTCTGGGACAGACATTACATAAACCGGTTTGAGCCAAATCAGTTAAGTCTGATACTACATTCAACCAGCTTTATCTCAAACTAGTTTCAGTCATATTCCAACTGGTTTATGGGCACTGAACTTCTGTTCTGTTACAGGTTTAAACAAGTTTCTGATCACTTAAACTGGTTTATGTGCAATATCTGTCCCTAGCCTGCAGGGCTGGTGACCAGGGGCATGGCTAAGAGCCAGGATACCTTGGCATTATCCCTCCTGTGCAGGGGGGAGGGAGGCTGGGAGCTGTACATCCTGGGATGCTTGGACTACTGTAAATTGCTCAATTTATCTTCATGGAGCAGACTGAAATTATTAATTAACACAAGAAAACCCTCACTTGAAGTGGCATAACTTTTGAGATGTTCAGAGTGCATTTAATGTACCATTCACTTAAGAATGATCGGGGAAGGTTCTAGACAGAAGCTCTTCAGTGAAGCTGAGTAGATAGAGGAGCTTTAAGGATAAATCTGTTTTCTATGTTCTAATAATTATCTTGCTCAGCATTATAAGAATGTGACTTTCTGTGAATATTTATCATTGTCACATGAAATGTGTTTAATCTTTCTGAAGGGCAGGGAAGAGCAGAAGCAGGGCCAATACTTCACTATGTTGGTTCATCCATTATTGCCATTTATGTAGTCAGGTCACAGTCATGGTGGCAGGATTGTATAGCTTCAGTTTTGGTCACTCCTGGACCTATGTGGAAGAACCAGCACTCAGACCTGCTACTTAGTCTTGGATTGAGGACTTGATCCTATTTTGGCAAAACTCACATTGACTGCAATGGGAATAGCCCATCAAATGAAGTATTTAAGGACCATAGGAAATTAGATCATCACTAAGGACATCCATTTCTAATATAATAAAGGGCTTTGTCTGCCTGTCTGTAATGTTCTTGGAGCACTCTGATTGGTTACTAAAACAACCAATCAGAGTGCTCCAAGAGTGTTCTGGACATGAGGTGGCAGTGGCGGAGATAGAGCGGACAGAGTG
>NW_005842524.1:55833-88655 GCF_000455745.1 Alligator sinensis
CCTTCCCCCCCCCCCGGTCATTCCTGACGGGCAATTGGCTAGTAAAAATAATATTCTTTTGAGCTTTGCCATGCGTGCTTTGATTGTTCCATTGATGTTTATGAGGCCTCATCTTCTGTCCTTTGCTCTCAGATATTGTCTGCTGGGTGCTCTGGGAATATTAAACAACTAATTGATTTACTTTACTTTAGTTCATTTTAAAGTTGCAGGAGAATTCCAACTTTTTTCTCCCTTTATCTAATTAAATTGCTTGGGCAGGGCCATAAAATGAAAGCCTATTGATTAAGGGAATGAAAGAAAAGAGAGAAAAGATAAAACATGAAAAAGGCAAGGGATTCAAATGTGGGTAGGAGTGCATGCCGCATAAGCTAAAATGGTAGCTGAGAAGATACTGTGTTTCCTGGGAGCCCCAAGAGGAATTCTGTTCAAGTCAGTGTGACCCTTTCTGTATGAGCTGAGTCATAGAACCATAGAAAAATATGGCTGGAATCTCCTCAGGAGATCATTTAGTCCAACCTACTGCTTAAGGCAGGATCAGCCCCGTCTAAACCGTCTCAATCAATGGTTTATCTAATCTGCTCTTAAAACCGTCCAACGATGGAGATTCTATAACCTCTCTAGGTACTCTGTTTAACCACCATATGCTTAACTACTCTCATAGATAGAAAGTTCATCCTAACCTACATTTCTCTTGCCTAAAGTAAAGACCATCACTTCTTCTGCTTCTGTCCCCTGTGTCGCATAGAAATTTAGAAAAAACATCACCATTCTTTTTATAACTATATTTTAGGTATTTGTTGACGATTACAAATCACACTCAATTTTCTGTTCCCTAAACTAAATACCCCTGTTTTTCCAACCTTGTTTCATAAGTCATGTTTCTTAGACATCAGTTGGTCTCTGCTGGATTCTGTAATTTGTCCATGTCTTCCCTGAAGCGTGGTACCCTAAGCTGAAGACAGTGCTCCAGAAGATGCCTCATCAGAGCTGAATAGAGTGGAAGAATCATTTTCCTTCACTTACAAGTGTTACTCTTGTTAATACAACCTGGAACACTATTGGCTTGTTTTGCAGTAAGGGTAAACTGTTGATTCATATTCGGTTTACAGTCTGTAAAACCCTACCAGCATAGCAATCTGTTACTTCAATGACATTTTTTTCAGGTATAAATGAAAAGCCTGACTGGCTAGGAATCTTTAGAAACCCCTACAGTTTTAATCTCAAATGAATTATTTTGGTGTTTATTCTGAGTCAAAATGTAAAACCTTACACATGTTGATCAATCTTTTTTATTTGGATAGATCTCCAAGTCTTCTTCTATGGTGCTGACAAAAATGCAAATGGATACCTAACATTCAGTGAGATGGAAAATGTCCTGGGAGAAGACACACCTCAGAGAGAGGAACTTCAAGAATTTGACTATGATAAAAATAGCATGTACTCATACCTTGAACTAAAAAAAGCCCTTGAACTGACAGGTAAAGACTAAAAAAAAATGTACTATTTATTTATTTTTAACCATTTCTTTCTCCTGCCTATCCATAGCTGCTGCTTCTTCCTGGAAAACAAAGGGCTTGGCTGTGCTTGGAAATGTACTAACATAGCTATTGTGGAATGGGGGGAGACGGGGGCAATATTTTAGTGTCCTCAGACAGAGTGTGGCAGTGGTATATTTCATAGTGCTGGCAGCATAAGTGACTGCCAAGTGACTCTGAGCTGCATTTTGAACTGGACTGTATAAATAATGAGAAAGATCTAATATGAGAACAAAAGGCCATGAACTGAATTTGAGTAGACTACTGAACATGTAAGCAAATCATCAAAGACAAGGCTGAAAATTAAGTAGTGGACATCAGTTCAAGAGGGAAGTGAGTAGATCTTAGAAACTGAAATGAAGACAGATTCATTAATGTGTTGTATGAGTTTTTCATGGCCATAATAAAATAAGCATTGTAGAAAATATTAGATTAGTGTTAGATTGCCTGGAAAAAAAACAACCCATTTAGGTACCTGCAAAAACGCAAAGGTGAGAACAAATGAGATATTTTGCACTCCAAAGTAATTATACTCATAAGGAGGAAAGATAATTGCATACTTACTCTTTGTTTTTGATTAAAGATTCCCCTCCCCATCTTAAAATCTGACCCCTGTCAGCATTTAATTGTTTTATTGACTGAAACACAAGAGAATTGACATTAAATAAAATCAATAACATGCTCCAAGTAGCCTCATTATGCCTGATAGATGCTTGCCAATTTTTGTTCTTGTTTCTTACAACATACCAACATGTTTTAGTCATCCAAATATCTCTTAGTTCTTGCCTATGGCACAGTTCATACATCTATTTATTAAATTATCCTCCAAGCCAAATTTCCCAAATTCACATTGAAATCGACAGGACTTGTAAATAGTAATTGCTTCATAATGAGGCACCCAAAACACATTATGAGAAGTGTAATCTTCTCCAAATGTTATTAGTTTCTTTATATTACCTAATTATGTTCTACATAATCATCTTAGTCACAAGGTGAATGTCTGTGAAGATTAAAACCATTCTCAGCAGCTACATTTAGCCCTGATCACTTTAAGAAAAGTTATCATTTAAGATTCTTTTTTCTAAAGGTACTAAGATATGGATCCATCTAACAGTGAATCTCTTTTCATTACAGAATGACTGAGAAAACTAAATGCAAGGTGGAAAGATGCATGCAATGTTCTGGATTTTTTTTAAAATTTTATATAGGAAAGAAAATCACATGCAGTTCTATTTGTTCATGTTTCTTCAAATGGAATATATTAATGGTGTAAGGATAAAAGGATCATCCTTACCTAAATATGTACTCCCTATTTACCACAGTAGTCAGTTACTATAGAATAGCCAGTGGAGAAAAACTGCAAATGTTTAATTGTCTTTATAATTATTAACATTTTAATCAAATATTAATATGAATATATGCACTTTGTTTTGTTGTATATAAGAGAAATTGGGAGGACAAAGATATTAGTGGTTAAATATGATTTAGAAACCTTTGACTTACTATTAAAACTGTTTTGCAAGGTGGGTTTTTTTTTCTTCTTTAATTTCACTTCCTCATTATAGTGTGTAATTACTGTTGCAGTTTTTTTAAAGCTCTGGCATACAGTTAATGCTGATTACTTATTCTCTGCCCTATTACACCATGTAGTAGTGTGTACATGACATAACAAAAAGTTAAATCTTCTCATTGGCATCCGAAGGATAGATTTGTAGCAAAATATTCCATAAAATATTTGTATTTCAGATGTCATCTGTGGCTTCAGATGCTGGTACATTTCAAATGACTACTTTATGTTCCTCTGTACCCAGGGATGTTTTAGAGGGGATTCTCAGATTTTTGGGAGCTCCTTGTTAAAATTCTGTCATTATCAAATTATAAGGTTGTAGAATCACAAAGAAATAGGGCTAGAAGTCTCCTTAAAGAGTCATCTAGTTCAATTTTCTGCTCAAGGCAATACCTGCTCTTAAAATGCTGTTGCACCCCAATTCATGTTGCTCCCAAAAGATCTCTAATGGGAAGTTTAACTTGGCCCACTTCAGTGTGTTATAATATGATTCTAACATAATTATATTTTATATAGGCATGGGATGCAATGCCCTTTCCATATAACACAGCTTACTTTTTTAGAACTGTATGAATATAATAGTATTTTAATAGTATTATGTTACACTTAGATTCATACAATTCTAAAAAATAAGCCACGTTATATGGAAATGTGTAATATTCCTTAAATGAAACATGGGTTGGGCAACCAACTGCAATCCAGGGCAGAAGACTGGCTAACACGTTAAGTATATTTCCTCCTATATAACTAGCACAGTCACTGAAGAACCATAAAATTAGGTGCTCAGAATATCATGCTGACATTTTTTTCCCAAGGCTCTCTGCAAGCACTTTTTTTAAATTTATGAAAGCTGTTCCTTGGACCCATGCAAATTACTAGAATGAAGCAAGTCCAAAGACTGCCCTTCTGACATGACTCAGTGGCATAACAGAATCAAGCAGCATTTTGTTCCTTACAGATTTAGAGGTCTGTAAAAAAAACAAACAAACAAACTCAGGACTCACTTATACCTACACATACACACTGAAATCTTAGAGTTGGACTTGACATCATAGAAAATAGCTGGAGGATTACTTATTATCTGCACTACTGAATACTTGTTGCAAATCAGGCTTGAGTCACATCCCTAGCAGTCTCATAGAAATCAATGGCAGGTCTAAATCACAGCACAATGTAACCCCTAATATAAACATTAAAAACAATGGGATTACAGGCATAGAAGTCCTTGCATTCAAATGAAGTTTCAAGATTGGGGCAGAGGTGCCCCAATCCTGCAAGTAACTGAACACATCCTAGAATAGTGGTTCTCATTCTTTCCAAGCTTTCTTACAAAACCAGCTTTTCTAAGAGATGTACTATGAAGCTCTTAACTTGTTAATCCCATGATCCCTAGTTTGGGAACCACTGCTCTAGAAAGTTCAGTGCTCTCAACTGCCATAAACCTTATGCTTGAATTGAGAAAGATAGTACATGCCATATACAGTAGATGGACTTGGCAGGTTCATTGCTCTTCTGAGGCTATTACGATTGTTATCTCCAATATAGGTTCAGGGAATCCTGCTGCAATCAATGTTTTGTAAAACAGGGGGACTACAAGCTTTCTGGATCAAGATACTGTGTACATGGGAAATGACACACTCAGCAACTGACAGGAAATCATGATGGTGATTTATGCCCTGCCCTACCCAGAAAAGGCTTGGAGTGGCTTACAATAGCAGATGAACAAACCACCAGATAAAAAAAAGACATCAGACTCCCCAGTTGGCACCCTAAAACTTTAAAGCACCCCACCCCATTCACTCCCTTCCATTTCCTTGCATAATGCCCAGGAAAACAAACCCTATGCCATATCCCAACTGTACTTTCTAACCCTTCATTCATACAAAACCTCTTTATACTCCCTCCTCTCCCACCTGCTCACTCATTCCCACTCTCCTGCTTCACACCCAGAGAAGATGAGCATGTCTCCCAAGCCCATACTGCCCCCTGCCCCGCTCCTCCCATAGAGGGTCTGAAATTTGAATCATGATCAGATACTATACAGAAAACAACCATTCAAATAAAGAATACTTACCTAGAATACTTCAGGAACCCTTTTTAATGCAGTCTATTTGCTTTAAACAAATTTAAATGAAGTCTATTTGCTTTAAACATTACCGCTGATAATAGCAATTATAATAGTAATACCTGTCATAATGGTGAATCAAAAGAGAAAAATAGATAATGGTTCTTGGAATGCCAGTTCCCAATTAATTAATTAATTAATATAATTTGTATGTCAAAATAGCAAAGCCAGGCTAATATACAATTCAGACATATTATGTGCCTGAGAGTTGGGTTTTTTTTACTTTTGTAAAATTTTAAAACAAGTAGAAGTGCAAAATTGTCTTTTCCCTAAATGTAATACATACAAATGTAATATCTTTTTTTTTCCTAAAATCTAAGGGATAATTTCCAAACAGTCACAGGTTAAGCAGATGATTCAGTCTAGGATCTACTTGATGTATATACATTCCTGTAAAGCTAAGATTTTCAAAGGCACTGAAAGGCGTAAATAATTACAAATCATTACAAAATATACCCATGGAATATTTGACCTGCATTTGTACTTCCAACCAGCTATTGAGTAAAAGGTAGGTTCTTGTCTTTATAGATATTTAGAATATAGCCAAATGTGGGAATATCTGAAATCCTTCTTAAAGCTCATATGAAGCTGGCAATTGACTTGATGAAAACCCAAATGCAAACCTATGGGAATATAGGATTACATCAAATACACAAATATAAGATGGTCAGGATAGATACTGCGTGTGCTTAAAAAGGAGAGTATTGCTTAAGTGGGGAACAACTCTAAAAGTTGGAATGACTTTTTTCAAATGCCTCTTCTTGACATTGAAGGTGCTGAGTCCACTCAGCTCAATCCTGAAGTATGGCAGCTGGGGGCACTTTGGACCACAATCAAATCATCATAGTATCACTGTGCCTAACGCAGAAAGAGCAGTCCAGGTCAATCCTGCTCCAAAACCACAAAGCTCCTTAGGCTTGTAGATTTTAGCTGAAAAAAATACCGAGACACCTAGTCTCAGATGGATTTTAGAAACCACTGAACATGAGAGCATACACAATAGCTAACTGCCCAATTCCTTAAGTGGCCATAGACCATGCCTAGGAAGTACTTGATCCTGAGAGCATGCACATAGTTCATTACAAAATACAGCTAGTACTGTCCACTAGATGTAATAGCCTAGTGGTTAGAGCACTCAGGAAGGGGGAGGCCTGAGTTTGAAGCCCTAACTGTGCAGCCTAGTGGTTACATCACTGCCCTGAGGAGTCTATGGTTCTGAAAGGATTTCATTTTTTGTTTTTTAACAATTGACGGTATAATTAATATGTATAAAGAGTACTGGCAGAAAGGATTTCAACCTACATTTCACCACCTTCTGAGTACTGTGCTGTAACCAGCAAACAGCAGGTTAGGCATTATCCAGTATTCCTTCTGAAGCTGGATCCTTGAACTGTCAAGACAAGGAGATATGTAGAGCCAGAGGGAGGGGAACAAAAGCAGACCTCAGTGAGTTGAATGCTGCTTTGGAATTAAAGGGGACCCTGGATTCTAATCAGGATCCTTGCACACCCTGGGGCAAAACTGCTCTCCACCCATAGCATCCACTGAATATTATGATGCATTGGTTCAGCTTCAAGAAGAGGACTGCAGAGGGGACTAGATAATGCTTAACCTGTGGCCTGGTGGTCTTGAGCTAAAACATGGGAGAGCCCTCCTCCTTCTCTTCCAACACTTAATATCGTGGTTTTTGTTGGGTATAATTTTGTGATTTCTACTTGCCTAGAACATGCACACATAAAACCATACACCTTCCAAGCCACAGCACAGCCTAGTCATGTACTTCCACACACTGTGTTAGTGCCAAAACTAGCAGTTATGTAGCTGTATAATTGCCATTTATGCATGTAAAGGAAAAAATAATTCTGTTCTTAGTTATTTGTACCTGCACAAGAAAACATAAAAGGCTACCAAATAAAAATTCTCCTCGGTCTAATAGAAGTAGTTAAAACCATTTCGCACTCACTTTCCATGGCTATAAATGACTACTCAATGTTCAAGTGAGTAGAAAATTCAGGCCTTTTGTATTTAAAACCCAGCATCCCAGCAATATCTGTATTTTACTAATTCTATAATTTAAGTGTCCGATTGAATGCCAAAGACAAGCTAAAAAGCAACCTTTCTAAAAACAGTTTGGTATAAAAATGCATAATGGATGTATATTCCCACAACATACTAAATTAGAATTGGCTCATACATGACAGCTTTGCTATTTAGAAATCAAATATTTGATCTAATATTCTGTTTGTTAGTATTCCCTAGAGATGCCCAGATATAACCACTTACAGATAGGGGTGCACAGATATAGATTTTTGGGGCTGATACAGATAGCAGATTTTTAAGGAGGCATATCAGCTGATACCATATCTGATTTCTGATATGATATCTGATTTCCCATACGCAGCCAGGCAGCTTGATGAGCTGCATGCAGTTTGTAAGTCTGTTGTGGTGGAAGGGAAGGGGCATGGGGAAGATTGAGGTCCCTGTGGTAAGGGAGGGACTGGGCAAGGGCAGGTGCTGCCTAGCTGGGGCAAGGCAGGACACGGGAAGGAGCTGCGGCTCATCTAGGGGGCACAGGGGTGGCTCCTGCCACTGTTTGTACCCCAGGAAGGCATGGGGGAGAGGGGGCGTGTGCTGCCTGGATCTTCGTGGGGCCGGCTGCAGCTGTGGTCTGGGGCCAGAGCGGTGCTGGGCTCTTCTCGGTGGGGTCTGGGCCGGGATGCACTCAGGGTGGGCAATGGCAACACTGGGAGGAGGGGTTGGGGGAGCTGCAGCTACCTCAATGTTTGCCATAGCCCCCCTCAACCCACCTTCCCAGCGCCACCTGCCCCAAGCACAACCCGGCATAGCCCCTGCTGGGAAGAGCCTGGCACAGCCCTGGTCCTAACCCACAGTGGCAACCACCCTTCCCTGCACAGATCCATGGGCACATGCCCCCCATGCCCTTCCGGGGTGCACGCAGTGGCAGGAGCTGCCCCTCCCACACCCCCTGGAGGAGCCACGGCTCCATCCCGCACCTTGACCTGCCCCAGATGGGCAGCGCCTGAGCCCCACTCCCTCCTTCACCATGGGGGCCTTGATCTGTGTCCCCATGCCCCTTCCCTCCCCCCTCCACTTCCACCACACCAGACCTACCAGCTGAACCCAGCTCTCCAAGCTGCTGGACTGTGCTCCTTGCTGCCTACATACTGTGCTGCGGCTGCGTGCACGCACCAGCCATTTATTGGACAAATTATTGGCCACATCAGGCCGATTTCCAATACAATTTTGTTTATATCGGTGCTGATCTGGTACCGGACCAGTGTATCAGTTTACCTATACTTACAGACATTGCCTCACAAAAAAACAGCTTATTGCAAACTGTATTTTATTGGAGATTTTAGTATTAACTGTTGGAAAATCTTAAACTCCCACACTTTTTAACTTGGCAAGGGATTCAGTGGAAGTCAAAGCTATAATCTTTGTCAACAATGCTTTCAATAAAAAGAATAAAAGGACCACAAAATATAATAATATTTGGTTTCAAAGCAAACTGTGAGAGAGAGCGAGCATATACTGTATGGTACAACATATGCATATTTCAACATATGTATATATATACACACACACATTTTGTGTTGGTTAAAGTACATAAACAAAAATATCACACATTTGAATAAAAATGTACTTGCAACAACAGATTTTCTCTATTAAATCCATGTTTATTGCTTAAGTTTTATCACAGTGGAGATTAAATTATGCTTAATCATCCGGTCAGTGCTTTTGTACCTTCTTCAATGCCAAAAAACATTAAAACCAACCCATTCATACACTCTAAGTCCTTTTAACATCCCACCACTCATCGCCTCTATATGTTCCTTTAGTTGCCACATACCGATAGGATTGTAAAAAGATATAACTAACAGGCTTATTTATAATACCATATTCTTCAAGTATTCAGAAAGCAGTACAAATATCTGTACTGTACATTAGAAACATATTTGTAATGTTATTTATTGCTATAGGATAGAGGCTCCTGATGGAATGATAATGAAGCATTACATCACTGTGTATGAAGATGATCTCAGCGTTCTGTAATTATCACAACTTCTCCCATGTTAGTGAACAACACTAGATAAATGGGTATCTTTCTTTTCTCTTCCAGACATGGGATTTCAAACTACAAATAAATAAAGCATACACTCACAACATGTGTAGTGCAAATTCCAAGTAAACAGAATGACATGGAAATAAGCTCATAGCTGCCAACTTTGGTTCAGCAGGGCAGTTATGATTTTATGCTCATTGCTCTGCATCGCCACCCTCAATTTGAAAACAATACAAGTCCCATGTCAGCTACAATGATTGAAAGAGATTGTTGTGGGGAGGGACCGTAGCGGGGAAAGGAAGAGGCAATCTCTATGAACTTTATGCTTAGTTTGCTAGGTTTAATGTCATGCATGATATCAAACCTCTAAGTATACATTGGTTACCAACCCAGAGAATAGCTTCCATCCCACTTTCAGAGAATTATATGTTGGCAACTATGTAACATGGATTGTGTGGCCCAGACCAGTATAAGGTAATATTTTTTCGTTTTAACTATTGAAAGAGAACATCGATAACATTGTGATTTAGAAAAAACTTAATAATAACATCATAATAATTCATAGGAAAGACATTCAACTTTTTTTTTTTCAACAAACCCCAAATAATGGTTTGATTCTGAATTACTCCAAGGCTGAAGTAAAACCTTCTAGACTGAACTCAAGGCCAGATATTTTTTCTATTTTATGAATTAATTATGTTTTTCTTAATTATAATTTTACCCACATAGGCATATTATTCATGGGGGGAAAAGCACAAAAACTTAAATTGCAATTTTTTATGGAGAGCATAAATAATTTAGGTAACACAAAAATGTAAATAAATAAGAAATGACAACTTGTATGCTCTCTCATCCTTTTCTCTAAAGCAGTCAGAGAAAAGAGGTCTAGGGGAGAAAAAAATGCAATTTTTACCATTTTTCTTCAGTGCTCATTTTTGAGAGTGTTCTTTTCTATGGCTGCTTTCTCAATCTGCAACTTGTTAATTGCTGCGTGTCAACCACTGGTAAAAATTACTTTATTTAAACATCATTCTTACAAACATGTCAAACCTTCAACCAATATAACACAGAGCTAGCTCTAAAATCCGTTAAGCTAACAGATGGATATATTACAAAAAAGGAAAACTTTGCGCGTAAAAAAGAAACCTTTCCTTATCTGGGACATACACATTCAGATATAAAAACTGAGAAATCATAAATATGGTCATTGAATTACTTTGGAGAATTAAGGCTTGTAAAAACATCAGTGCCAAAATAACCTCTCTGCATCAGTATTAAGAATATAATACATTTTCTATTTTAGGTTGTGCTTTTTTTTGTTTTAAGACTTTTCTTAGTTCTGTAGAATTCCATCACATAAAATTACATGTTGTAGGGGAGTGTTAGAACTGTTTATTGAGGTTTTATTTTAAGTAGTTGTTAGACTAAGTTACAGCGATAAAATTCAATTATGGATCTGATTCGTTACTACTGTACATAGATGGTTGGCTCATTTCACCTTTTTTTCGTGTTTAATGTGGCCATTTCTTCTATATTTGCCATTTGGGATCCCATTTTGGTAATGTCCATTAACGGTGCTATGTTCATCATATGACCAAAGATGTTTGCTCTTTTTGTGAATAAACTTTGCAATCCTGGCCAAAATGTAATAAAATAAGGCAGCACCAAGTAATACAACACAGGTGATATCCAGTAAGAAATACTGATATGAAGACAGGCTGTAAACAGCCGCACGCAGATGGTGTGCTCCGTTGTGGCGGAGGATGTAGTTAATCCAGTATACTGTCCGATTAACAGGATGCCCAGGTTGGTCTCTGTGAATTTCAGACAGCTTCTGGGCCTGTTGTTTGTAGCTGTGTGGGAAAGAGACAAATCAAGTGACAAATTAAGAACATTACCTAGCTTTCAGTCTTAAATATCCCCATAGCTCCTTGGACATATCTGAACAGCATGGGACACTTTTGGGTAAGTCGTATAACTGAGAATGGCAAAGAGTAGCAGTTGCAGCTATTTCAGGAGCCCTCGTACATCATGGTAAATCCTCTTCAAGGTAACAGTAAAAAGCATGAAAAAATGGATATTAAAAATGCACGTTCATGCACTGATATAGTGATGTTTACCTCTGTGAAGAGGGTTCTAAAATGATACAAAGGTCTTGTGCTGGCCTGAATTTCATACTGAATATTAACTGTCACACTGGAGATGTTTCTCCCTCCCTCTATAAGTCAACACATAAAAATAAATCTTTTCTTATCTAGAATACACATACAGGCGACCCTCGCCATTTGCGGGGGATATGTTCTCGTATCCCCCGCGAATGACAAAATCCGTGAATAAGGCACTGCGTTCATGAACGCAGTCTACATTCATGAATGTAGTGTCCTCAGCGGCTTGGGGGGTGGGGGGAGAACACGGCTCCAGCGGCAACGGCGGGAGCCCGGTGGTGGCGGCAGGAGCCTGCTGGCAGCAAGCACAGAGCTCCCCCTGGAAGTGTATAAAGTATATTTAAAATGTGGGTTCGGCATTCACGAATATTTGAAACCGCAAATGCCGAACCCATGAATAACGAGGATTTCCTAACGAGGTGCAATACAGTGTTCATTTATACTCCTGTAGAGACATATTCTTGTAAAGTGATGTTTCACTATCTCTAATGTAGTTTTAACAGAACAGCTTTTTATATTATATAATATCAAATCTTCCCATTTGGGACATGGATGCCAACTTTTAGTTTTTAAGGAAAAGAACATCCCAGTCACCTGATCATAGAAGACTTCTTTCTGCTTTCTGTTGCAGGACAAGGATATTACTAATTAATAGGACTTTGACTTCTTACCTCAGATTGTGGATCATAAAATTCCCCAGCTATTTTTCCCTTTAATTAAAATCTTGTTACTACCAACTAATTTATTTGGTCATAGCTTTGTTCTATCCTAAAAAAATAAAAGATTGCCCACAAACCCTGTCCCATCAATTCAGTAAACTCTGCTCCGGTGTATTCTAAAAACTCCTACAGTATAATGCCTTAGACAACCAGCTGCAACATTCAACTACTTAATTTAGAGAGATTATGTACTACAAATGACAAGGCTGATTTTGGAATATTATCTAAAATACAACCACTCCTTCTCTAACACTTTAATATTATTGAACACTATTGAACAAGAGGCATTTAGTACTTCTCTAGTCTGATTTTTCTTACATTAGCTGTGGTGTAAACCCAAGAATGCTCCCTAGAACATGAACTATTACCCATGGCAGTGCTGTTCTGAGCCATATGATATTAATCACACAGTCAAAGGCTACACAGGCAAGCTGGTTTTGTTCACTAACAGCTGACAGTAATTTATTATCAGATATTGTAACTTCTCCTAGGTCCTTTCTTCAAGCCCACACACTGGTGGAACTTCCTTTACCACAAGATCATGACAGAAGCCACATGCTTTGGGTTCAAGTCTCACTATCTGTCACATATAAAGTTTCTAAAATCTATAAGAAGAACATTTCTACATTCTTCTATGACTAGAGAGCCGTCAGGCCTCTATCTCGTCCCCATTATTGGTAAATCTTCAGACAATGTAGCAGAGAGAGACTAGGTCTGATTCAGCCAATGAATTTTAGAATGTTGGTCTATAAAACTCAACAGGAACAACACATTCCTTCCATGCACAAGAAAACAGAGAAGGCTTTGGCTACTATATCACATTCATGTCATCCTGATATTTTACCTACATCTAGGTCAGGTAATCGTATCATTGGATCCTAGGTATTTTACCCTTCATGCTCATGCTGAATAGTGCATTGCCTGTCAGACTATTCAGTCTCCAACCTGCCAATGCTGAAAGCTCTTTCTGTTCTCTTTCTGTCATTGTATGCCCCAGAGTGGATACCTTATCCAGAGTGTCTGGATAGTTACTGCCAGATTTAGAGGAAAATTCAACTAATCAGCTTTATCCTGTAACTACCAGGTGAACGAGGACTCCAGATACTAGACGAAGATGGGCAGAAGGAAGTGATTAATATTCAAACTAAGTTGGAATAATGTGCATATGAAAAAATGACCACAACATGAGGTCCAGCCATGCTATCATGAAATCCAATTCATGAATCAAAACTTTTGCTGAATCCAGCTGAATTCTGATGCACACTTGATCCTGCAGATTCATAATCTTTTGTTGTGATACAAATACTTGACTGACAAACCTCCATAACACACCTAGCCCAACCAACATAAACTACCTGTTAGGAAGGGCGGGGGAACAAAAACCAATATAAAACCCTTAAAACCAAGCTACTGAATTTAAGGACAAGATAGGCAGAGTCCTCCTTCATATCTATTTTTTTTATTTATACCATGGGACTAATAAACTTTAAAATGTGAATATTCCAGCTGATGGAGCAAAATATATGCATAAAATATATATTTAAACCTCCAAAGGAAATACTGCAAACAAAAGATGCCAACACTTTTTACTAATAATGCCATCATAACAGATATACTGAGATATCATTTTGCAGTGTGGGATAAAGTGAAATCAAGTTCTATGTTTGTTTTCATCATGGCTTTTCTCCTTGGGAAATAAATGGTGAGAGGTGAGGGATCGTCTTGTGACTGCTGAACATTGTTTATTTTTGATCTTTGTAAATAAGTTAAGGACGTGTGATATGACAGAAAATGTTCTTGATATCTGAAAGATTTAGCAGCTTCACACACAAGATCACATTTTAAAGGATCAACTTTGTGTAACAATGACAATGGGCACATCCAGAAAAGCACAGATGTGCAGTATGTGGCGCCACAGAGACGTCTCCAGCACCCAATGCTGCACATGCCGCATATGCAGGTGTTCGCTGCACTGCTAGTTTGCAGCGTTGGGTGATGGGGAGGTTTGACCCCAGGAGATGCTGGGGTCAAAAAAACCCATGCCTAAAAAAAAGTGGGGCGGTGCACATGGCAGCAATGCGTGCCACCCAAAACAAGAGCTTGGCCAGCTGGATCCATACTCTGGCTGCTGGCCAGGCTCCCTCCTACAGGAGTGCTGCAGCTGCAGCTCCCAGAGGCCCCCAGGACCCCAAGTAAGGCTGCTGGGGCCAGCACAGTTGCTGGCCTCAGCTTCCCTTACCCTACCTGGGGCACAGTGTACCATTGCTACTTGTCCCTGGGGAAACACACATTCCCACTTGTGGGTCGCACCAAAAGACTGTATTATTTGTGCTCAATTGTGCATACAAATCCTGATTTGCATAAATATTTTAATGCACAAATATATTTTTGTAAACATTTAACACACAGTTACAAATTAGAGAAAAACAATTCTTTACCTGGGATCGTTAATGACTTTCACAAGAGCTTCATACAATTCACCCTCAGTAATTGTCTTCCAGTTTAATAATATTCCCATGCCTTTGGCCTGTACGCGGGTCATAGTATCATAATGGTCTCCAAAAAGGGGAATTCCTACCACAGGCACCCCGTGGTACATGGTTTCAAAAATACTGTTCAAACCACCATGACTAAGGAAGGCTTTAATGTTAGCATGACCTAAATAGAAGAACAGTGAGGTAAAGGAAAGAAAATGCTTTACATACATGAATATATTATAGTCACTGAAACTATAGATGTAAAAGGCCAATTACTTCATTCGTCAGCTTCTGCCAATCTAATGTGAAAACCAATAGGAAATATTTTACTAAATATGTCCCAACAAGTGCCAACTTTCCATTGCTTTGATTAAAGAAGGTACATTTAGTTGCTCAAACTAGGTAAACATATGCTTGCGCATCTTCTTAAATCAAGGCCACAGTTATTTTGTAATACATGTTCTCTATTTCCTCATAATCTAATATACAAAATGAGGTATATCAACAATGTAAAAATATCATTTTACATGAGTGATTAAAAATAACTGATATAAAGTATCTACTGTTGGCTGGCTAGTGTTGATTATTACCATTGGTACACCATTTTAAATACATTGGGGATACTATTCTTACTCCTAATGACTCTTAGACATTTAATGACACCACTATGGACTCTTCTTTTCTCTTATAGGGCTTGCTTTGGGATGGCATGGTCTAACTGTAATATTATTTTATCAAATGGTACCAAGCTCTAGTAGTAGAGCCAGACTCAACCCCATATTAGTCAATTAATTTCCACACATTTTAAATGCAGATAGCTAAGTCACTAGAAATATGAGCAGGGAACTGCATAACCAACAGAAATGCTGAAGAGACAGACGTTTCAAAAATCCTGCCTCTGTTCCAGACATACAGAGCGTGTCTACATGTTGCCCTACAGTGACATATCAACATGATACGTCGCTGTACAGTGAGCTACAGAAACTTAGCTATCACATGTATAGCACGTTGCTAGGGCGATGTAGTGGCAAAATCTATCCATGCACCATGCGCATGATGCAATAAATGCCCATTCTGCACCATGCTTTAGTATTTCCAAAACAAAGTAAGGAAGTACAGCAACATGTAAATGTGCCCACAGTCTTCTACTTGCAGTCTTGAGTTAAATATCTATATGGAATTAGGAACCTAAGTTTTCCCTTCATGTGTGGATATTTGAGTGACTGACTCTTTTCTTTAAATGAATGGCTGGTGATGGTGCTACCTGGTCTTACAGAACAGCCTAGATGTTAGAACATGATCCAAAAAATGGGCTGTAGGCCATCCTCAGCCTGATTAAGGATTGTGTGTCATAACCACCACGCTGTAGGACAGGTTGGGTGGTACATTCTTGACCCCCCACTCTCACCCCTGTTCAAGGTAAACTACTGAACAGATAAGATTTCCAGTGTTATAGGGCTAGGAGGACAGCAAGCAATACTGTAAGGAAACCTACTTTCCAGTCACTGATGCAAGGTTATAACCAATGACTGCCTAATGCAAAAATGCATACACCATCCTGGAATAAGGGACTGGAACCCAGGACTTGACCTTTCCAAGAAGGTGCTTCATCCTGGTGTTTTAAATAACTGATTTTACAGTAAAACAGTGTTAAGTGTCTGAACTGTATACACCCTGATTTAAAAGATTCAGGCTACTACACTGTGTACTCACCAAGGAGGTCATTTTGCGGTAGCCATTCTATAAGTTTTGTATTGTTTCCTAAGTTCTTCGGTTTGTTTCCTGAAAACCTAAATTAGACATAAGACAGAATTATTTCAAAATGAATTCTCAAAACTCTGAAATTGATAGTCTTGAAATATACCATCAAACTAAATGGTCCCTGAATTTTTAATAGATCTTCACCCCATGTAGACAGGACTTAATTCAATTTCCGTATAATGTAAATATCTCAGCCACACAGCTGAAATACTGTAAAGTAACTGAACAAAAACTACAGAATGATTCCTTAATTACTCAATTTTCCTGTACTATTGTTGGCAGTGTGTGTGTGCGTGCACGCGTGTGTGTAGTTCTTTTGCAAAACCCGTGCAATATACAAATCCTTCTATTCTGATTGGCTGAAGTCTATTAAGTAGAGCGGGACATTTCCTTAGCTCCGCTTTAAGTGTTCTCTGATTACTACTATCATTTATATTCTTTAGTAAGAACTCCTGAATCAACATGTCAAGAAGCCAACAGGTAGCTCGACATTTGAGGACCTCTCAGCTTTTCAGTCTAAACTATCTCCTGATACTAATTTAATTTGAAAAGGAAATGCTGTTAAGAGGTAGGAGAAGAGCATGAGCTAAGTCAGCTAATTAGAAAAGATACTAGTAAAGACACCGGAGGGAATCATAATTTCAGGCAGCCCTGTTTGCAGTGAATACTACTTTCAAAGGAGCTTGAGGTTGTTAGGTACCTAACTCCACTTAAAACCGCAACTCAGTTGGGTTAATTTGACAGTTCTAGTCTGTAGGAATATATATAATGAGTCTGGTAAATGTTTAAAGATTTATGGCAGTCACACCCATTTAACAGGAGAGATGGACTCAGGACTGCATGATAACTATGTGAAGGTGTCCTCTGTTAAGTTGGTGACAACCATGTAATGGGTTAAGGCTCTTTGGCTCAAAGAATATAGTTATTGCTTTGTAAGTAATAAACTTCCACATATTAGCAGTAAAATAATGTATATGTTATTTTAGAATTTAATTACGCTACAAGTGTAATTTTTTTAATGCTATGCTATTTATCTCTAAATTATATAATGTAAAAAAATGTCACAATCTTTGGCTATAATTTCATGAAAGAATAGTAAGGGAAATTTACCTCATAAAATGTTCATTTGTTATACTTCTCTTCCTCCATTAAACAACAGAAAAAAGGGAGACAAGCAGAAATGTGTTTCCACTTAAAATGACTTAGAAATGTTAATTATAAAGGAAACAGCCCAAACACTCTTTAGCCACAAATAGACTTCCAAAGGTGACTAATCAAAAGAATATAATGACCAGGGCCAATATCTTCAAATTTCTCATGAGGCTAGGCTCCTAAATTCATACTTAAACACCAAATAAGCTATCCTAATTTTCTTAATTGCTGAACATTCAGCAACTCCCACTGAAGTCAATGAACACTGTTTTACCTTTCTAAATATCAAGTCACTCAGGTGACTAAAAAAAAAGTTCCTGGTATTTTTTTAAATACTGACTCATCACTCCCACTCCAAGAGAGGGGAAGACAATCTCTCAGCTACAGGGGAGATGATGTTAAAAGAACCTGATAGAAAAGAGAGAGTGATAAGAAATGTGGAAGTTATGAAAAACACGTTAACAATAAAGTATTTTTCTAGTTATTCATCTCTTCATTTCTCCAAAAGGAAAAATTACTGATAGATATTTGCAATATAGAGCTAAAAGCTTTTTGAGAGATTCATTTGTAAGCCAAGCTGCTCAGGAAATGCTTTTTTAAATGTTTTCCCATGTAAAATTTTGTTGAATTTTTCTCATATACATTTTCCAGGGAAAATGATGATAATAATTAAAACATGATCTTAAAAACAGTAAGTTTTTTCAATTAAAACTCAATATCTGCTATAGAAAGCAGGCTCTCTTCAGACACAATAATAACTTTTGTCAAAAACCCAGTTTTCTGTCTAAAAACAGTTTTGCCAGAAAACATTCATCTGGCCTTATTTTTACAACCTGGGGAAGAATAAAGAAATTATTCATCTGCCAATCATGACAACTTTTTGTGGGGAAGCCTGAGTCCTCCTGTTCCCAGGTGAAGAAATATCTTCCCTCGACATTAATAATGTTTGAAAACACCTAACAGGCACATCTCCACTGAAATCTGTGAACCATAATTTTATGCCTAGGTTTGTCCCCGAATTGTCAACCAACATATTTCAATATAAAATTATACGAATCTTACCCAAAATTATTTTGGTTACAATTGGTTAAGACAGGGGTATCAAATATATGGTCCCTGGGATGGATCCAGCCTGAAGAGCCCAATTATCTGGTCTCCAGTACTGTCCTTGGGTTTGAATTGACCTAGACCAGCCCCATGAACAGGGCATGGGACAGGCACCACATATGGCACCCTCTGGAAACTGTGCTGCATGAGATGCCTGCCCCAGGCACTCTTGGATATGTACCTCACATGGTGCCTGCTCCAGCTGGTCCAGAACCAGTGCTGTACATGGTGCCCATAGGCCTCGACTGGCTAAAGCAGGCACCTGCATGTGTAACGCAGTGGCGCACTTGCCACTGGGGGTGCCTTGTACAGTGCAGATCCCAGAGTGGCCAGAAAGGTCACCGTGGGCAGAACAGTCCAGCCGAATCAGGCACTGCATGTAGCATGATGTCTGCTCCCGTCAATCTGGGATCTGTGCTACGTACAATGCTTGCCCTGGCCTGACTGTGCCACCCCGGCGTCCATTCTGGACACACTGGTTTCCACGCTGCAAGCAGTCCCCACCCCAGCCACTGTGGGATGCAGGCCACATGCAAACGCAGATCCCACAGTGGCCAGAGTGGGTGCCATGGGTGCTGGATCTGACACTAAGCGGAAGGATGGAAGGAGGGGGTCCAGGCTCCACGTCACTCATCCAGTCCATGGGGTAGATGAGTTTGACACCCCTTGGTTAAGAGGAATGTAATATGGCATACCAACTCCTTCCAGGCACAGAGTGATTTTGGGTAGAATGAAGAGTATAAGCACCTTTCTGCAGCAAACAGCTAGTAGTGAAAAGAGGGAGTAAGAAGGCACCTCAAATTCAGGAGTGAAACAAGTCCTGAAACTCTACTTGTTTTAGTGTGTGGGCTGATGGAAAAACCCAGTGGTGGGAAAACCTTTAGAATGTGTTAAACCTGTTCTAATGCTGCTGATGTGCACTGTTTGAAATAGGAAAGATGTTATTTCTCAGGAGGCACTGGGATATTTAAATAATCTTTCTAGAGGAGCAGGCTGTGAATGTAATGGAGAGGATCACAATCAATTTGTTCATATTGTATCCTAAACTATTGTATAGTATTGTTATCTTTTGCCTCAAGTATTGCTGCATTTCTTTGGTGTAGGAATGAATCTAGTTTATCTTTCTACATCTTTCTACACGAAAGCCAATTTGTAAGTGTTAATCATCTATATTATAGCTCTCCATCTGGCCCTGTTGAAACAGATCAGCAAAAGTTCTGTATGTTTAAAATAAAGTGAGTGGAACAAAATTAGGAATTGTTTTGACACCATCAGAGTGAAAATTATTCTATAACAGAGTTTCTGGGAAAGTGTGGTAAAACCAAAATATATTAGATGGATGAAATTAGAAGAACTGCCGCCCCGCCCCCCCCTTTCAAAAAAAGTAAAAGGAGCCAACAGTCCCAGTTTAATGAAGATAGCAGATTATATAAGAATTCCTTGTTGAATATCCAGTATCTCTGGATCCTTACAGAGTAATTGTTGAGGCCCCGATTAATGCTAGCCAATAAAATATTTTCTGGCATGCTTTACTGTAAGAAGTTGTTTGACCTTTCTTGATATTCTGCATTAATGAAATGGCTTGATTCTCAACTCTTTAAACTACTAAGAATGAAAATAGACAAAAGGAATGGAAAAGACGAATGTAGTATGGTTTATGTCATAGGTTTGCTACCAGGACATGTCAAAATCATTTGTGTGAGCTGGTAGACAAAGTCATTCAAAGATAAAACTGGTTTACACCCAGGCCATAGAATCAGAGTCAAAGTGATTCTGCAGTATATATTATAGAGCAATTCTGCTCCAAATACGATTTTTTGGACTAAGCCAGGATCAAAGCTCTACACAGATGATCGAAACAAAAGGAACCTTTCTTTTCTATGGGTAAGAAGTACTGCAATATGAACTTCCCTCTTTTCTTCCATCTTTTATGCATGAGATCTAGAATAAAAGACAGAAACACAAGTGAGCTGTACAGTTCTGGAACTCTACTCTTTCTGGAAAAAGAGTGACCAAGTGGTTTCCTGACACTAGCTTTGACTGTCAAGCTATGTACCTCTTACCTTACATGAATATATGGATATACTGGCAATAAATAGTACACATTTATTGTACACGTTTGTTCTTTAAAAATATGTCTTCAGTTTTTGCAGTGCTATAGTCAGACTTGGCTATCTAAAAGTGGGTTTACATTTTCCAAAATGGGAGTTTTTTCCAAAATTAAGACAATCTTTAGCAGACTTCTAGATATAACAACCTTAGATTTTTGCTTCTAATATGGAAATGTTCATAAAGCCATTCTAGAAAAAAAAAGAATGGGGAGGGGGGACAACACACTGGATCACTGTGCTTATTGCTGACTGGCAATAATAATAAAATGTATTTAACTACAGTGGAAATATTCATTGGCTATGACAGTAGGAGTAGGATTGCCTGGGGAAAGGCAATTCAATAAAATTTAAATAAGGTGATGTCCCCCATTCTGAACAGACTCAATAGAAAAAAAGACTCAGCAAATTATTGTAATGCTTTTCCTGTCCTAACATGTTATCTTACATTGCTGCCTGGTGTTGAATAACTAATGAATTTAAACATGATGACACCTAGAGACAGGGTGGGTCCATAAGCTCAAACCAGAAGATGAGGGGGGTTTTCTTTCTTTCTTTCCTTTTTTTTTTTTTTTTTTTTTAAGGTAAAGCAGAATTCCCCACAGTCTCCAACCTTCAAATCTATTATTACCAAGCAAGCTAAGCAAGATGAATGCTTCTGGATCAGTTTAAGACATGAGAGATTTCTAAGTTTCCAAGTCACAGGGTGAAGATGCTTGTTTAGAAACAAATATCTACATCTGTGTAATGTTCCTGTTAAGGACTGCACATAAGTGAAAGCTAGAAGAGACCATGGCTTTCTTCCATTGTGTTTTACAGACTAGAATGAGACAAGGAAGAAAGGAAACACAGGCAAGAAGGTGCAGAGAAGGAAGAGACTTGATAACAGAGTAAAGTGACACAGAGATAAGATAGGCAGTAAAGGGGAAAATTGGTAGATTAAAAAAACTGAGAAATAGGAAGCAGATGAAAAAATGGTTGAGTGGAGGTAGAATTCCCATCTGAATTAAGTCTTATGACAGTCCTTTCTTTGTTCTGTCATGTTTGTTTCCCTGGTTCCTCACCAAGGTGAAATCAACAGAATGTCATTCTCACTTCCTAGTATGAAGTCTCTGGCTAGCAACAATGATTAAAAGTCCAAAGTACTATATCTTCATATAAACTCCTTTCTTCTGGCTCCCCCATATCTTCTCACATTCTGTCACGTTATTCTTGTCTTGATAACTGTGCAAGTATATAACCTTATTATGCTTTGCCAGAAGATTGCTGCCCTTCCTTGCCACAAAGACACTGCAGTAATTCTATTTTCTATGAAAAAGTACAAAATAGAAGGAAAAAAACCTTTTAATAAAAAAGTTATAAGGGCACTTTTAAGAGGTAGGAGGGATGGCGCTTTAATTAGAGCAGCTCTCAGAGTCGCTCTAATTAAAGCGCCTCAGCGTCTTGTGTATCAGCATCCCCATGCTTCCAAATGCTGGCAGGGGCATTTGAACTAAAGCTCGTTTGACGAATTTAGTTCAAGCACCCCCACCACCAATTTTTAAATTTTGGGACACTGATACATAAGACGCAGGGGGCTGCTGGAGTGCAGTAATCACCATGCTCCAGCAGACTCGACTAAAGGAGTCTGTTCTGATGCACTGTAATTACAGCGCATTGGAGCAGCATCCACCCTTAAGATTCTTCCTGATACCTGGGCCATCTAGATTTTGGGTGCATCTACATGTGACACTACAATGCCATAGCAATGTGCTATGGTGACGTACCATCTGCAGGCTTCTACATGTGACCAGCAGCTACTTCACCGCAGCGACAAGCTCCCCTAGAATAGCGCACCACTATGGCGAAGCAGCTGTTAAAAATAACTGCACTGCACATACGATGCACATATGGTGCAGCATGGAGTGTTACTGCACCATGATTTAGTACTTCCGCAGTAACAACATCTCCATAGTGACATGTGTAGATGCGCCCATTGTGTCCTATATTTGATTAGTCTCAAACCAACCCAACTCAGTAGAAAGTGACTATTCTTCAAGTTTACCTCAAATCCAGAAGATATTGTACAGCTTACCTCCAAATAACTCTCTGAGGCAATCTTGCCAGGGCTTGCGCTAACTTATTTGCTATATCTTCTGACAAATATTTCACTCCAGCTCCAAATGAGACAAGGACAAAGCCATTTTCATTAGCACCATTCACCCAGCTTTGGAGGTCCTGTTAAATCAGAAATTTACAGTCAGCACCATAAAGCATAAACGTGACTTAGAATAGAGCTAAAATTACCACTAAATACTAAAAACTTCTTTTGGTCACTGTAATACTGGATTATCCAAACCCCAAAAGACATTTTAATTTTATAAGTTAAGAGATATAATGAGCTGGGGATTCGGATAACATAATTTATACCAAGACTATTAACTTTCTCCTGAGGTTGGGTATAAATTTCTTAATTAACAGTCTGTTTAACAAGTGAAATGATTATTCCCTATTTGGTCAGAATCAACAAATATATACATATCCATGTAAAAGACTTGTGTTTGACTAGAAATGGATAGGTAATCCATCTGTATGCACATGAGTAAGATGCATAAAATGTATGAATGAAATCTCAAAATCAGAGGTTTGGTATTTGACCTCAGTGAAAGAAAAAAAGGAACTTTAGATAGCTGTGTTTGGGGTTTTTTACTATAGTACTACAAGTGTATCTACACAAGGAACTAGAGATTTGGGGAAAGATTGAACCACATTTATAAGAAGAAATTAATAGTACTGTACAAGGACAAGTTTCATTATACAAGAGGTTTTGTTTATGGTAATCTCCAGAGATAATCAAACAAGGTGAAAGACTCTTTGTCTTATTCACATAACTGCAAAGCTTCCAAGAAAACAAATTAACAATATTATAATACTATTGAGCACCTTCATTAGTCAACCAAAGGAACAACAGCAAATTAAAATTCATCTTTCCTGACCATGCAATAGCTTATTTTGTTTGTGAAGGAATGTGAACCTAGCAGGAATAAGACAGATCTGTTTAACACTGGTACATTCACCCTCCCAAAAGAAAAGACATTTACATTTTAAAAACATTTTAGTTAAAAACATCAAATCATGGAAAGCAAGGCCAGAAGGGACGTCCAGAGGCTATCTAGTCCAACCCCCTGCCTGAGGCAGGAGCATCCTTATCCAAATCATCCTATGCAATCTATAATCTAAACCCTAAATAAGACTACCATCAACTCTGACACAGCACAGACCTAACACCCTAACCTGCCACGGGTAAAGCATGGAAACAGCAGCAGCCATTGTCCTGCTTCTATAAAATGTTGTCAATATATTCTCAAGAGATCCTGGGTAAAGAGCCATGCCCCACACTAAAAGAAAGGTAAAAACCCCCATAGTTCATACCAATCTGACCATGGGATAAAATTCCTTCCTGACCTCAAATATGGCAATCACGCTGACCCTGAGCAGAGGGACAAGACCCTGGCTTTGGTCCCAGCATGAACACTGGCACACTGCAGTGAAAATGCTCAGCCTTAGATGTAGCCAATACCCAATGCCTATGAGGTGGGCCTAAAAACACCCTTACCCATGTAGCAGAAAGAGGGGCATGGGGGCAACCAGCAAAGTCCAGAAACACTAGAAATACCCATAATAGAGAATACCCATAGGTACACCTAGATCATCCCCGACTAGTGGCTGTCCAACCTGTTCTTGAGCACCTCCAGTGATGGAGAGTCCATAACTTTCCTAGGCAGCCTTTTCCACTGCCTGTAACATTGAAGAAGTTTTTCCAGATATCCAATCTAAATTTACTTTGCTGCAACTTCAAGCCACTGGTCAGTGTCTTCCTCTCCACAGCAAGAGAGAGAATGAGTTTTCCCTCACCTTTATGGCAGCCCTTCAAGTATTTGAAGTCTGCTATAATACGCCCTCTTAAGGACCTTTTCTGAGCGCTGAACTTTCCTAACTCCTTACGCCTCTCTTTATATAACTTGCTTTCCAAGCCCCTTATCATTTCTGTTACCTGCCTCTGGACCTTCTCAAATTTCTCCACTTATAGTCTCAGCAAATAGGCCAGCTATGTATTACAAACTCAATTTGCTGTCACTAGGGATAATCGGTTAGTGTAATTACAATTATCATTACTACTACTATTATCATTATATACAGAATGTTAATTATTCATTTTCTTAGGAAGATAGTTTTGCTTTCACTTTCCAAAAAAATTGTAAGCTGTAGCTACTTTGTAACTGAACTGAGTACAGGGAAAATGAACTGAGGGTAACATTTATTAATGGTTTGGACAATGGGACTGAGTGCACATTTAGCAGATACTAAGTTGGGCTGAGCTGCAGATATGCTGGAGGGTAAGACTAGGATCCAGTAGGACCTGGATAAACTAAAGAAATTATTCAAAATCAATAAGATGAAATTCAACAAGGGCAAGTGAAAAATCCTGCAGCTGGGATGGAATAACTAAATGCACAAATACTGATTGGGGAATGATTGGCTAGGTTGCAGTACTGCAGAGAAGGACTCAGGGGTTACAGTGGACCATAAGCTGAATATTAGCCAACAGTGTACTCTTATTGCAAAAAAAAAGGAAAAAAAGGAAAAACCCAAGACAAACTAAAACCCAAACAAAAACAAACAAACAAACAATATACTTGGTTGTATTAATAGCATACTGGGTTGCAACCTCACTTGAAAATTAAGGGAAATGATTCTTCCTCTCTATTCAGCACTGGTGAGTCATAATCATAGAAAATTAGAGTTGGAAGGGACCTCAGGAGGTCATCCTGTCCAACCCTTGCTCAAAGCAGGACCATCCCCAACTAGGTCATTCCAGCCAAGGCTTTGTCTAGCCAGGTCTTGGAAACCTCACCTGAAGTACTTTGACCAGTTTTGGGCTCCACACTTCAAGAAAGATATGGACAGAATGGAAAGAGTTCAGCAGAGACCAACAAAAAAGATTAGAGACCTGGGAAACATACCTAGGCTGAAGAGCTAGAGTTATTTAGTCTGGAGGAAGAGAAGATTAAGCAGGGACCTGGTAACGATCTTCAAATACCTGAAGGGTGATTATCAAGAGGATAGAGACTTTTCTCTGCAGCTAGGAGCAATGGCCTCAAAATACAGCAGAGGAAATTTAGGTTGGAGATTAGCAAGAGCTTTCTGAGCATAAAGGTAGTCAAGTGCTGGAACAGACTAGCTAGAAAGCTGTGGACTCTCCATTCCTGGAAATACTCAACAGCAAGTTAGACAAGCACCCGATGAGAATGGCTTAGTGAGAGATGGTCCTGCCTTGAGCAGGGGCTAGACTAGGTGATCTCATGAGGTCCTTCCAGCCCTACTTTCCTATGATCCTATCAGCTTATTGTACAATCCTTTGTATTTTATGACACTTACTGAAGTCTTCATTGTATATATTTTTAAAGACGTAACAAACCATTTATAAATTACAATATTTCAATAGCTAAAATGGTATTTGATAATATATTAAACAATATCTGCTACTTTTGAAATACAGTTACCAACGATGCACATCAAAGAAAGAAATATTATTATATTACACAAGTCTGAATTAGAGTTTTCCCAATGCTGTTCAGAACAGTGGATATCAGAATGGTTCCCAGCCAAGTCAACCATTAAGTACAATTCTAGGAATGATTTACCTACAAGAAAAACAGCTTAAAAGGCTTATATGCACCCAGAGGTAGAGAGAAATACTGGGTCTACTGAACTCACTATGAGTTTTATTATTGGCTTCAATGAGTTTTTGCTCATTGGTTTGAAGTAATTACTAATAGAAAAGCAGTTCTAAAAGATATCTGGTATTTGAACATACACTGCATTTGTCTTGTTGGTTTAATGGAACCAAGTACAGAAACCCTTTTAAATTTATGGTAAGAAAAAGTCCTCCTGATGGACATAAAAGAGCCTTTAAGTGGCCTGTCCTATTTTTTTTGTTATACATAGCAGAACACTTATAATAAGGTCAACTTGGTCATTCTGTAAAGAAAAGGAATGAAGTACAGGAAATGTTTTTATTGATTGATGCCAGTGTTTGATCTGGGATATAAAATAAACACCTTAAATGTAAAGTATTGGTTTTCACTTGGAATGTCACAGATGTTTTTTCTTCTTTACAGTTCATCTACCTAGTTGCCATGGCAGTTAAATTACAAAAAGACACAGCAAAACTTGAACCTTTTAGTTGACTATGGGAAAATGAGGTTTATATAACTGATGAAAATGCAAGCCAGCAGATAAAACTTCCCAAGAATATTGTGATGGCAAAGCCCTTCAGAGTCACAGGAAAAAAATATTTCCACACGTTAAAAAGAGAAGAGTTGTTAGCTAAACAAAATTCCAAAACAAACCTGAGAACAATGTCATCAGGATAGAGAATAAAGGGGGGATTAAAAGCACAGACTCAGATCCTACTAAAACCATAACCTGTACAGTAGCATTGCTATATTTTGCTATTGTGCCAAGATCACACCTTCACAAAAATTAGCATCCTTTCTAATACAGTAGAAAGGCGACCCTCGCCATTCGCAGGGGATATGTTCCGGTGATCCCCGCGAATGGTGAAATCTGTGAATAGGGCACTGCGTTCATGAACGCAGTCTGCATTCATGAACAGTGTCCCCGGCGGCTGGGAGGCGGGAAGCCTGGCGGCAGCGGGGGCCCAGCAGTAGTAAGAGCGGAGCTCCGGTAAGTGTTTAAAGTGTATTTAAAATGTGGGTTCGGCTTTCGCGAATATTTGAAACCACAAATGCTGAACCCAAAAATACGAAGGGTTTCCTGTAGTATATATTTATTGAGGGCCAGTATGCTGGTCTGGGGACCATGCAGCAGCCTCTGTTACATTTTCTGAATGGGTCAAACTTGGGCAACCTAACTCTTTGAGCTTTTCCCCTGGTCTTCTCACTGCACTTGTTTTAAGCCTGCACTCTGTCTGTGACTACATTACTGTGTATTATAAAGTCTCTGGCTGAATCTAAGACTTTTAAAAATGTATTTACTTTCAACTAAATTCTTTTAAAACTTTTCTTATTTTTAAAAGGAAAAAAAAATCCTTCTTCTAATGCTTATTGTCAAAGAACTCATTTTTACAAGATTCTTCCCTTTCTTCTTGGAAGCTCAAGACCAAATTGCTTCAAGAGGCAATTTTGTTGTATTGTATAAGGCAGTGGTATCAAACCCATCTGGGGTCCCAGGCCAGATTCAGACCATGGGCTCCTTGTGAACCAGATCCAACCTGGGGCAAGATGGCCCCATAGCCTGGGGCATGATGGCAATGGGTCTAGTGGCTGCAAGGGGGTCAGGCTGTGTTGGCAGTGGTGGGTCTGGAGGTGGTAAAGGGTCTGGGGGCAGTGGTCTGGTGGTGCCAGAGGGCCCAGGAGAAGGGTCTGGGGTCAGCGGCACTGAGTTAAATTCACTGCCAATAGCCACGGCCAGAAGAGACGAATAACCCTGAATTCTTCAACAGCTCATACCCCTCAACTTCCAGTGGCCCACTGATAGCCCAGAGAACTGGATAAGGAGGCTCTGCAAGCTGGATTTGGACCATGGGACACATGTTTGACAGCCCTGGTATAAGGTATAATAGTTCAATTCCAACATTTGACCACTTTGTATGCTGGTAGTTGAAGCCACTCAATACTCATTTCTTAAGACTTAGTTGTTTCTTTGAACTCCCTTAAGATTATGTGCTTAGAGAATCTTCTCTCTGATCTGCAAATCAAAGCTTGCATTTCACAAGATTCAAAATCTCTTTTTGCCTCAGTTTCTTCGTGAAAAAAGGGAATAAGAATACAGATCTCACATAGATAAATATAAAGAATGTAAACAGAACTTCAAACACTGATTTAAGAAAATATATCAATATAGCAGACAGGTTTCCCTCACTTTATGCTGTACATGCATTTCTGGAAAACAGCACATAACTTGAATTCGCATAAAGGGAACTCACTTTACAATGTAACAAATAGGGATACGTTCCAAGACCTCAACCATACTCACCCCCAGGCCTATTTCTACCACTTTTACCAAACAATTTTGGTACTCACCAACAGCAGACAGTACACATAAGCACAGGGTAGTGGTGAATGTTACCATAATGGGGATGGCAACTACAGAAACACATGTCGCAGACAGCGAGCAGGTGCAAGGATTCACGAAGGAGACTATATTTTGATGCACATCACTCCCACAATGCACCGCACAAAGTGGCTGACTGTGAGCTTCCACCACACTGATTGCATAAGAGTGATTTTTACCTCACATATAACTAATTTTTGGTATAAAAAGGGTCATCGCATAAGATCAAATTCACACACACAGAACCCGCATAAAGCGAAGGAAACCTGTACAGTAAAATATGTTATCTAGCATCCCCAGGGTAAGGGGATTCCCAGTTATGTAAAAATTCTGGTTATCTGAAAACCCCTCCACAGAGGGGGGAGAAGGAAGGAATGCAGTGGTGGCTGCACGTGGGTGGTGGGTGGCGGCGGAGGCTGCACGCGGAGTTGGGGTGGGGGGGTGACGGCAGCTGCATGCAGAGTAGCAGTGGCAGCAGCTGCCACATGCAAAAGTCCTCCATCCCCTGCCTCCCCCTGTCTCTGGCCGGCCAGCCGGAAATTCTAGTTAATGGAATTTCCAGTTAGTTAAATGCCGGATAGCGAAGATTTTACCGTACTTTGTGCAGAAATAGAGCGGAAAAAACACAAGGACTCTACATCTCTTGTACAGTTTAATCCTATCTGGCCAGGGTTCTTTAACGTGGCTGCTACAAGTCAGCACCCTTTCTACTTCCCTTTTTCAACTCAATGCCACTATGTTGAGTGTAAGCAGAACAAAAGCATATGTATGAGGGACTCTGCTGTGGTGTGTACACTTTACTGATATTAAGCAACAGAAATGCCAAACTCTGTACATACACCTTGTAACAGCAAACACTACAACTGGCATTGCTGCTTAAATATTTTTTCTCTTTCCCGATCCAAAAGTCTTACAGATGGTAAATCCTTCAGGATTCCCTAAGCTATCAACATAATAGTTTGCCTAGTGCTCCTTTATTAAACTTTGCTGTATAGTTCTTCTCATTCATTGCATGTCTGTATTTAATGAACCCAATGATCACTACACCTGGCACAACATGGTTGCAATCCTCCCTGGAATACCTGGGCACTGTTACAATATTTTTTGAAGATAGTGACTGGAAGGAACAAACGCTGAAATGAAGAGCAGGGAATTCACACTCTCCTTGCAAAGTCAGTTTATAGACTCCAACAGCTTATTACCTCCACATTTCCTTCTTAGAGTTCTTTTCCAGTACATCTTTTATATTTAAGAGTAAAAATTAAGTCCAAACAATCGGTATTAACATACCTTTAAGGATGCAAGTTAAATCCATTAATAATCTGTTTTATGCTCTGCTAACATTTACTGAGTAATGCTGCAAAATATTATTTATAACTTCCTTATTCGTATATAGTGTAAGATGTGCAATTTAGCAGTTATAATATGAACTTAGCATGCAAAAAAAAAGACAATAGTACTTTATCCATATGACATCTGGCTGAGCTGAAAATCCAGGAGCACACTTCAGAAACTTCCTCACTTCAGAGTTTTGATCCTGGACCAGTATTGATCACTCTGGTCAATACATTTATAAAAAGTTTTGTATAAAATTACTGAGTAAAATACAAATACTGAGCTACATCTCACAAAACCCTTAGGCACATACGTAATCACACTGATTCAACAGAATAATGCATACTGAAGGTTTTAGTGGTAGTACTGCTATTTTATTTACACATGCACTTGTTAAATGTAAACTTGCATTCCATCTCTGAGCATTCAAGAATACAATTTATTGGGCTGGTTTTATACTTGGGCACAAGCCTCTGGTTGGCTTCCCCTTACTTGACACTACATGTTTGCTTTATAAAATAGGAATATTTTAAATAGTAAATGGCAATGATATACTACCAAACAGGAAAGAAAAGTCACTTTCATAAAACCAGCAGTTCCTCTCACATGATCTAAATATTAATATTTTTCAAAATGTTTCTTTACTCGCCTTCCCCATCAGACTAGAAGGAAATTCCCTGGGTGAAATCTGGGCATCATTGAAGTCAAAAGTCACATTTATCATTCGCTTCAATAAGGCTAAGGCTGTTTTGTTAGTTCTGTTGGGTCATCTTATATTTCTGCAGACAAATCAATCTGCCAGTGAGGTTTGCTACCATCTTCCTTTCTTTTCTCCATTTTAGATACTTCAGTCCTTTCATTTCAGTGCACTTTAGAAAACATATCACTGTCAATCCCAAGTGATCAGATGCACTTGGGCAGAAACCACCAGTGCAGCCAGCACTTATCCCTTGTTCTCCCCCTCTCCAGTTGAAATATTCCCACCTAACATTGAGCAACATGGTCTGGGAGGCAAGATGAAACATTCTGACATTCGTCAAGAGCCAAATTAGGTAACCAATCTCAACATCATATTTTAAATGACTGTATGTCATTTACTTAAAACACTAACTCATTACACATAAAAAACCTCTTAAGCTTCTGGCAAAGCGTTTCCCTGGGAGGTACTCCCAGGAGCTATTCCCTGGTTTGTCTCCTGCTCATCTCTTCCTTTGTAAACGTCAGTATCTCTAGGTTGTCTCAGCTGTTTCCTTGTATACCTCTCTTTCTCTTTTATAGTATATGACTGGAGACCCAATGACTTCTCTATAGGACTAAAGGACCTTCAGACTCAGCAGAATTATTTCCACTTCTTTTAGGAAGCAGTTTTGATTATATTAACGCTTTGAATTCACAGCAGCTTCCTTCTGATGGTTTGGTTTAGCCTGTAGGTTTGAATTCCTGCCCTCCACATCTCTCTCTAACTGTGGTATGTTGGTGGGTATAGTAAGACTGAAGTCTTTTTGGATGCATCTACACATGCATATTAATGTGACGCAAACTCTGGCACATATTGTGCTGGAGTTTATTGCTCCCAGGTGCCACATTTACACGTGTAGTACAAATACATTAGATTTTAGACATAAGGCTTAAATTTAGACATGATGCTTTATTTTTGCAATACGCTTCTGTATTCAACATGGCTTGCCAATAGCTTCTGCATATAGGCTAAAGGCAGCTTCACACATAGAGTTTCACAGTCGCACCTGTTCAATGACCTAGAATTACACGAAGATAAGGGGTTACTAAAGGACATTGAGCTTACCACAGCTTCCCCAACATGCATGTGCCTTCATCTATCCCATAATAAGTTGAGCCTAACTTAAAAAGTCCTGACATCAACTTAGACATAACAGTAAAATTGTGAAACTGCCAATAGTTATAAGACACACTATAGTTCTTTATTTAGGTAAGCTATAAAAAGACCCTCAGACAAAGACTGGGGGTTGACTCTGCTTTGGGTTACTTAACCCCTTTGTCGACCGATTGTGCAATCAATAAACTTATAATGGACCCGGCCTGAGTGTGTGACTCCCTCCTTGAGGTATTTGGAGAAAGCCTCCAGGGGCACGAAACTAGCAATTTGTGCAACAATTTGGCGAGCTAGCCAGGAGACGCCTTTGGTTCTACTCCGAGGGTCGGGCGACGAGAACGGCGAAGGGGGACGTGGGCGTGGCCACCAGACCGACATGGAGTCTGCCACGGTCCCCGGGTACGTGAGTCGAGACACCTGGAAAGTTAAAGGCTATCCTTTAAAGGAGTCAACCAGGCTGAGTGGGTCCGAAGAGAAGGCGCCGGGGTGTTGGCAGAGTAAGTATTCGTTTTCTTGTGTCACTTGGTTGTCTGCCGGGGAAAGTGGGAGTCCAGGCATCGGTTTTAATGTTCAGCATGTCGGTCTGAACTTTGGAAGTCTGGACATCGGTGTTAGCGTTCAGCATGTCGGTCTGAACATCAGCCCCGGGGACTCTGTTAATGGGAAATATGAGCCGCTGACCAGGTCTGAGACTAAGGCTGAGTCTAGCCGCCCCGA
>NW_005842524.1:92715-95520 GCF_000455745.1 Alligator sinensis
GAGCGTCAGAGGAAAGGAAATGCAAAGGCTGACATAGCAGCCAAAGAAGCGGCACAGATTGGGGGGGAGGCAGTGTTTCAGGGGTCGGTCCACGACGTGCCCTTTTTCTTAGAGAATCGTAAAGTGGAGTATGGTCCAGGGTCAGATAAGCTAGCCGCCGAGCTCAAAGCCAGTAAGAATTTGCAGGGATGGTGGGTCGTACCTGGAGGGAAAGTGTTAATACCTCAAGGCCTATCGGGAGAAATACTCCACCAGCTGCATTCTTCCACTCACATGGGAGGAACTGCGATGGAAGACTTATTGACTCGTCAAATGGTAGCCCCAGGTCTTTACCTGGAAGCCCAGAGAGTGGCCTCTCAATGCCCGACCTGCCAAAAGGTAAATCCGAAGTCCGCAAAAACACCGGCCCCCATGGGAGGGAGACCTTGGGCCCAGTATCCTGGACAGGCTTGGCAGATTGACTTCGCTGAACTGCCTAGGTCCGGCCAGTACCAATATCTACTGGTACTTGTGGATCAATTGACTGGGTGGGTGGAAGCTTACCCCACAAGAACGGCTATTGCATCCACAGTGACCCGAGTGCTACTTCACGAAATAATACCCAGATTTCTGTTGCCTGAATCTATTGAGTCAGATCAAGGTAGTCATTTTGTGGGAAAGATAGTACAGGAAGTGTCCAAAGCTTTAGATATCAAGTGGAAGCTCCATACCCCATGGAGACCCCAGAGTTCAGGCCAAGTGGAGCGCATGAATAGAACACTGAAAGGTATGCTAACAAAAATCTGTATTGAAACTCATTTGAAATGGCCTCAGGCACTCCCACTAGCTTTAACTCGTATTCGTAGCACACCACGTAGGGGGATTAAATTGTCACCCTTTGAACTGATGTTTGGTATGCCTCCCAGGGTCTTGCCAGCAGGATGGAGAGGACCAGTTACGATAGAATTGGGCAAGTCTGAAATTTGGGAACATGTTATTGCCTTGCAGTCTGTTTTGTCTTCCCTACGCAGGTTTGAATCACCCTTCCAGAGCCTCCCGCTGGATACACCCATCCACAACTTTAAACCAGGTGACCAAGTCCTGGTACAGAGGTGGAAAAAGGATCCCCTCACGGTGCAGTGGGAGGGACCATTCCAGGTGTTGTTGACCACAAACACGGCTGTTCGTCTAGCAAACAACGACAAGTGGACTCATTGCTCAAGGATAAAGGCTTTTCGGCAAGAGGACGTCAACTCCCAGGGTGTTATCACTCCGGAGGCTGAGAACACCCGGGAACAAGAAGCCAGCCAATGGAAAAGTGAACCAATAGGGGACTTAAAATTATGCTTACAAAAATGTGGACCTTAACCCTTTGGTTGATACTCTTGTCTCTTTTAGGTATCTCAAACCCAACGTTTAAGTCTCACTGCTGCAAATGTTTAGAGCACGATACTATTCTCCTCTCTAAGACTGATTATGAACAAGCCAGAACCTTCATATCTAAAACCTACTTATATCCCCCTTCTTACTGCTGTGCCAAGCAAGAGATCATAATAGAATTCGCAGTCAACACAGGCCACAGAGTTAGGTGTGTCAATATGAGCCAGGAACTCTGGGAGGCAATCCTCAAATACCGACCTTCAAGTCTCCAACCTGTTCCCCCCAATATGACTGCTATTCGGGGTCCACAGGCAAGTCTTCACCCTGTTTCCCCCGACGTGAGCATTTCAGAGCGTGGGGGGCCTCCTATAGACCCATGGGCGGGAAATTCCTGCATAGCCCTCCTCAGGGACTCGGCCCGGGCCTTAAGCGACCACCGTTGCATTTTATGTGCACTTACTCCTACTTCTACTGAGGAAGGAGTCCCCTCTGTACCCATCCCCCTCAACTAGACAGGTATACTATCGGATTGGGGCTTTGACCGTCAATTCAATTTCTCCGGTAGGTACGACGGTTCAGAAAGACTTAGGGTGGTAAAAAGTAGAGGCTCTGTATGTGTTTCTCAAAAGGGGGGAGGATTCAAAGTAGGGGAATCAAAATGCCAAGATACTTGGACTTCTGCCCAAGCGGCCCCTCGAGAGGGCTCCTGGACATGTAGTAGTGCCTCATTCAATACACATGAAAATTGTGCCTGCCTATGGGCATTTTCAATTACAATTTCCGAAATGCCATTCAGAGTACGCATACATTTGTTTGGCGGAACTGCACCGTGCCCCTACGAAAAAGTACCCAGCGAGGCACATTAACTTTAGACTTAATGTCCTCCCGCTCTAGCATCACTAATAGATCCTGTGGATTATGGTGGATTTGCGGGCAGTGGGCATATAGACAACTTCCCTCCAATTGGACTGGGACTTGTTATTTAGGAGCTTGGATTCCCGACCTTGGATTCCCGGTGTTTGGATAACATAGCCTACAGCCGCTGGTATTAAGACAATACCTCCCAATACTCACCACGCTAAACGCAGCATTGATAACTCCTTTGAGGGTATAGCCAAAGGCGGGAGCCAAAAATGGGGTGACAATGAATGGCCAGCAGATAGGATCATTAAGTACTATGGTCCCGCAACTTGGGAACCAAACGTAGTTGGTAGAGAGCCCACGTACTTGACAAACCGCATTATTAGACTCCAATCCGTAGTAGAGATAGTCACCGACAAAACAGCTGCAGCCCTACGCCTGATCGGCGATCAGCTCACCCAGCTACGTACTACGGTACTACAAAACAGTTTAGCTCTTAACTATCTACTGGCCAGCGAAGGAGGAGTGTGCAAGAAGTTGAATTTGTCCAACTGTTGTGTCGAAATTGACGATAATGGGGAATTA
>NW_005842524.1:96005-113395 GCF_000455745.1 Alligator sinensis
ATTGTGAAACTGCCAATAGTTATAAGACACGCTATAGTTCTTTGTTTAGGTAAGCTATAAAAAGACCCTCAGACAAAGACTGGGGGTCGACTCTGCTTTGGGTTACTTAACCCCTTTGTCGACCGATTGCGCAATCAATAAACTTATAATGGACCAGGCCTGAGTGTGTGACTCCCTCCTTGAGGTATTTGGAGAAAGCCTCCAGGGGCACGAAACTAGCAATTTGTGCAACACACATGTGCCCAAGACTGCAGCACACTAAGCCAGGTTGGAGCACTCTGGCTGGCATGGAACTTGTGGGGTCAGCAGCCTGCAAGCCCAGGGCTGCTCCAACCGGGCTCAGTGTGCTGCAGAGCAGCTGGCTGGGGCACAAGGGTGCTTCAGTGCAGGTCTAGCTAGCAGGCAAGTACCTATACTGAAGCAACTTCATGCCCCAGCTTGCCCTGTCAGCATCTACACGTGCATTACTGTGGAGTAAAAAATTCCATCATAGGACAATACTTGTATGTACAAGTAATAACCTGCAGCAGAGTTCATGAGTGACTGGTGCCTCCTGAATCTGTGGGGGGCAGCCGCAGAAGCAACCAACCCTGTCGGGGGGGCACCGGCCCTGTTAGCACCCCCATGCACACCCTACCAGTTGCCTATGGCAGAGTAGATTAGTTTACTCCAGCCTAATAGCCCACCACGAATACATGCTGAGATGTCTAAAGAGGAGCTAATTAGGCAACTTGCTTGACCAATCTCATTTCCTTCTACGACCAGGTGACCTATCACCTGGACAAGGGAGAAGAGATTGATGTCATATATCTTGACTTCAAAAAAGCCTTCGATCTGGTGTCCCATGATCGCCTCTTGGAGAAACTGGACAATTGTCACCTTGGGTCCTCCATGATCCGCTGGCTGGAAAATTGGCTCCGGGGTCAGACCCAGAGGGTAGTAATCAATGGAAGTCACTCATCGTGGTGTCCTGTGACCAGTGGGGTCCCCCAAGGCTCTGTCCTTGGACCCATACTGTTCAACATCTTCATTAATGATGTGGACACTGGAGTTAGAAGCGGACTGGCCAAGTTCGTCGATGACCCCAAACTTGGGGGCAAAGCATCCACACCAGAAGACAGGCAGGTTATCCAGGCTGACCTGGACAGGCTCAGCAATTGGGCGGACGAGAATCTGATGGTGTTCAACGCCGATAAATGCAAGGTTCTCCACCTTGGGGAAAAAAAACCCGCAGCATCCTTATAGGCTCGGCAGTGCTATGTTGGCTAGCACTATGGAAGAAAGAGACTTGGGGGTCATCGTTGACCACAAGATGAACAGGAGCCTGCAATGCGATGCGGCGGCTAGTAAAGCGACCAAAACGCTGGCTTGCATCCATAGATGCTTCTCAAGCAAATCCCGGGACGACATTCTCCCCCTGTACTCGGCCTTAGTGAGGCCGCAGCTGGAGTACTGTGTCCAGTTTTGGGCTCCACAATTCAAAAAGGATGTGGAGAAGCTTGAGAGAGTCCAGAGAAGAGCCACGCGCATGATCAGAGGTCAGGGAAGCAGACCCTACGATGACAGGCTGAGAGCCCTGGGGCTCTTTAGCCTGAAAAAGCGCAGGCTCAGGGGTGATCTGATGGCCACCTACAAATTTATCAGGGGTGACCACCAGCATCTGGGGGAACGTTTGTTCACCAGAGCGCCCCAAGGGATGACGAGGTCGACTGGTCACAAACTACTTCAAGATCGTTTCAGGCTGGACATAAGGCAGAACTTCTTTACTGTCCGAGCCCCCAAGGTCTGGAACAGCCTGCCACCGGAGGTGGTTCAAGCGCCTTCATTGAACACCTTCAAGATGAAACTGGATGCTTATCTTGCTGGGATCCTATGACCCCAGCTGACTTCCTGCCCTTTGGGCGGGGGGCTGGACTCGATGATCTTCCGAGGTCCCTTCCAGCCCTGATGTCTATGAAATCTATGAAATCTATGAAACTGCAGTACACGTCTCATGTAGATGCGTCCTGTGAGACTTAGCCAAGAATGATTTATTGGCCATAGTTTCATGTTTGTTATTCCCACTCTGTTATCCCTGGTTTTCAGGGTAGGCAGACATAAACTTGTTTCCACTTAAATGGTGTTCAGAGACTGTGGCTACATGAGATGCTGACTGCCCAGTAGGCCTCAACTACTGCCCAGTAGGGTCACATGGCAGGAAGTATGACACAATGCTACTGCGCAGTAGTCACAAACTACTGCACAGTCAGCATGATGAAAAAGCTGTTCCTTGGTGCGACTGTGCAGTAACTCCAGTTACTGCAGGACCTTGAACAATGTTGCAGGACCCACCCCCCACTTCACTCTGCCCATCTGCTGAGAGCCTGGTAGTATCTCCACCCCTCACCATTTTCTGTTTTTTTCCCCCCCAGCAGCCACAGGCATGTTCAGTGCCCAAAAACAGCTGCTGAAAAAGAAAAAAAAAAATCTGGTAGGGATGGGAGGGCTAATCCATTAGGGGTGGTAGCTGGCAGCAGGTGGGGGACGATTGGAAGCAGGAGCAGAGATGACTGTGGGACAGGTGCCACTTCAGTTTAACCTTCCTGGGTCCACACAGTTTGCTCCCATTTCCCCTCTCCCACCGAGGATGGCTACATTCCCCACAGCCCCAGACCAGCTTAGCACCACAGTCCTGCATGCACTCTCTTTAAATCCTCCTGGTCTCCCACACTACCCAGGGATTGGGCTAATCAGCATGCCGACTGGCTCAATCACTAAGTCTGGCTGGGAGACCCTGTACTTTCCCTGGGGTCCCCATGCTGCAAGGGAAGGTTTCCTGTGCTTTCCTTTGCTCCCTGCTTACTGCTGCTTGCCTCCAGTAAGGGTTTTTTTTTCCTTTTCCCCCCTCCACCAGGTGATTGCATGCCAATTTCAGGTGGGAAGGGTATATCCCTGCTCTTCTTGGAAAGTCCTAGATTTCCTGCTTTCCCTGAGAAATGCAAAAAAGTGATTTAAGTAGATCCTTACTGATTCTTTCTTATTTGCTCTTACAATGTATAGTGTTTATGCACTTTACTCAAGTATTACTATTAAATACAGAAACAGATTGTGGAGGAGGCATGGGAAACCAGGACACTTCTCATCAAAGTGTCCTAAGCTTTACTGAAGGAAGTGCTTACTCTTGCCCATTGAGCCTTGAGTTATTTTTCTGCAAAGCAGAGCAGCTTCAACAGCAGGGAGTAAGAGTTCCTGAACCCCTCAAGAATCTACATCAAGGAGATAAGAGCATTTTTCTGGACATAAGAGGTTCGAGTGCACATCCATTCAGCCAGAGAAGGGTATAGACCACAGACCTGCCACATACTGCTTTAACCTTTGGCCTATGGACTAAAGGGAATGAGCTATAATGCCCTCTTCTCCTCTTTTATTAAAAAGCAACTCCTACCACTTTTTATAAGGAGCAGTGGCTATTTCCAGAACACAGCCTACAAAACCATCCCATTAGGTAAAGAAACATCCAGTTTATGGATCCTAGTTAGGCTTAGGCCTGTGCTGCTCAGTTCTTTAAAGCAGGGGTCAGCAACATACACCCTGCAGGGGCTTCAGCAGTGTGTGGCTGGTCGTGCAGCGAGGGGGTGGCACCATTCTGCCAGTGGAGGACTTTGCCCAGGCCCATGCAGGTGGCAAGGAGCAACTCTAGCACCAAGCAGTTGGAAGCTGAGCCCATGCTGCAGCTGGGGCTGGGGAGAAGTGGAGACAGGAAAAAGGAGCAGCTGCAGCTGGGTTGGAACCTGGAACACCTTGGATCTGAGCCAGGTTATTCCAGCCTGCAGCTCTGAAATGCTTCCAACTGCTGCTTTAAAGAATGTCAGCGTTATACTCCCATGCGTCTCTTCCCACTGTCATCTACCTGTCTACAGTCTTACATTATGCCCCTTTCTATGTTGTTATACATTCAAAGTAATTCATGTTTTATAGATCGTTACTCTAAATAGCTTACCATTAGTGCGCAAGACAGATAAAAGGTGGATACAGACAGGAGAAACAATAAGAGGTCTTTACGATAGGCTACAGCCATCCAACATTTAAGTGGCTGGGAACCCCCGGGCTGCACTAGTGGGGGCCACACATCGTGTGGGCCACGCAGCAGGAGTCACAGGACTCCGGGCCATAGGCCTCATTGACACTCCCAGTTGTAGTGCATGCCTGAACCCTCCCCCACTTGCTGCAGCACATGCCCATACAGATGCCCCCTACACTCCTGCAACGATCCTGTGTAGACACTTCCATGCCCCTCCCCATCACTGCACTGCGCACTCAACTGGGTGCCCCCATTGCTGTACCACATGCCACACGGTCTCAGCCTCACCATGCTGCGCCACACTGTTCCCTGAGATGGGTGCAAAAACCATAACTTGGAGGAGAGCGGAGTAGTCTAAAGATTCAAGCTGCTGTTGCTGCTAGAATGATAGGGTTGGTTATGGCCAGGCACCAGCCCAGGGGTTGCATCTTAACCCTTCATGGGCTGCCACTTGGGCATCCCTGTGATAGGCAACAGACAGTACACTAAAGGCAGAGAGGTGGTGTGAGCCTTGTCTGCAGTCAAGCAGAAGGTAAGACAGGGCAGCACCTTAGACTAACTGGTTCAGAGAGGCATGAGCTGTGGAACACAACAGCTCTACCTACAAAAGACAAGACAGACAGACAGACAATTATAGTTCCAACTCAGAAATGTTTGAACAGTGTTCTACATTCAGTCCCAGTATACAATCCAGGTGACCTGACTCAGATCCTCTTGTCTAAAAACTGCTATTCTCTCTCACCAAATGCTACAAAACAGTTGTGTACATAGGGGTATCTTTTCATGGTTTTAGGGACTCTGAGTATCAAGAGGTCCTTGCTTCTCTTCACATTTCAGAATCCCCAAACCAAAGTTTTGCAAATTGTTGCCTTTCTGCATTGTGTTTCCCTGAGAAAGGGTAGAAACAGACTATCCCCAGACCTGTGACAAAACTGAACAGAGCAACCTGTCTGTCTACCAGAGTTCTTATACAAGACAAATAAAAATGTGTTTTCAGCCTCTATTCCTTCCCTACATCCAATTTTGCATTCAAGGCATAATGAAATATATTTTCCTTATATAAAAGAACATCAGATTTCTCATTTCAAAGGGTAACTTTTCTGAATTTTCTATTTAAAGAACAAAGAAATACTCCAACTGTCATTGGATATTAGAAAACTACACTCGACAGCATATAAAGCCCCCCAAGCAAAAAGTTCATAGGACTGGCATTTTCCAGTTTGTAGTAAGACACTTAGAAAATATTAACTTGGTTAGTCTGGGAACCTCTACTTGTTGTCCCCAAGCATGGTATTAGTGCATCATGAGTAGAAAATTCCATGCACAAAACTGCAGCTCTGTTTACATTCACGGGCAACCATTTGCATTTACCCTGGCACATTTTTTCCTGTATAACCCCCCGTATGCCTTCAGGATGAAAGTCACTGAACCTACAATCTTAGTCTGTTTGGAATTTCTCCTCAAATGAATTGCTTACTCTTATAACCTTCAAGTTTAATTTCTTGAACTCTGAATATCACACATTGTTGAAACAGTTTTGGAATCCATTCCTAGTCCTTTTTAGAGACACCCAAGCTTTGTAATACTTTAGAACTAACTACATATGACAGAAAAGAAAGCCATAATAGCATGAACATATTTAATATGAACATATTATAAAAGACCTTCAGATTCAAGTGGAAATTGCAAACAGCATGATGCCACTGATAAATTGGTTCCTGCGGGATCAGAGGCTAATTGGCATTTGTTTTAATTTAAAAAATGATCTCTCTCAAGTCAGGTAATACCACTCTGAACACATGTTTCAAGAGAGACTCTCTTGTGTTACAGGATAGAGGGTGCGTCCACCAAGTTAAACAACTACTAAACCAATGCACAATAATTTGCACTACGACACAGCAGCGTTGGCACATGGGTTTTTAGTGAGGCTTATTGTGCAGTAGCCTAATAGTACTGTGCAGTAGCGTATTAACACAGTTTTGGTCTGGCACAGTACTGCATAGTGTTATTAGTCTACTACATAGTTAGCGTCTCATGTAGACACATCCAGATTGCAGCAAAATATTCTTATTCATTACTTTGTTGTTTTGAACTCTGATGTGACAATATATTATGCTGGAAAGTGGTGGAAGCAATTTCTTCCAATATTTAAAACTGTTTTGACAAAACACTGGGAACTATACTGGAGAAAACGTAAAAACTGGTTGAGGGAGAGATTAGGTGACATAAAACATTTTCTTTCTCTAATTTCCACCTTTATATAAAACTTTCAGGGGTACTCTCCTTATTCCTTTTTTGGATGCCTATATAAATTTATCTTTTCTGTTAAATACTGTTTCTATTTATTACTCAAGACTCCAAGAGAGACTAAAGATTTTATTTCACAATATTTTCAATAGAAATTTTAGACAGCTTGCTTTTCTAAAAGCAGTTTATATTGGAAAGGAAAAAGGAAGCTTGAACAGATTCCCACAGGTTAGAGACAAATCAGTGATGTCTAATAAAAAATTTAAAACATTGAATTTTAAATAATATGCATTCTCCTCCTTTAAAACAAATCTGTTTATATTTGAAATTATGAAAACTTATATTGACCTAAATGTCCTATAATCTCTTAAAATCATGTAAATAGATAAAAAATATGCTGCCATGATGAATCCTCCTCAAATTTTAATACATCTCCTAGAGTATCACAAGGAAGGATTTCAGTTTTTACACCCAAACAAATCCTAATATTTGCCTTCTTCCAGATTCACATACTTTCAGTTTCTGTTGTGCCTTAGGTTTTCATCTTAATTATTTTATGTTTCATTTTAGCTAGCAGGTACAGACATAACTGTTCCTTCATTAGTACTACCCAAATTGGAAGCTGAAAAAGTAGGGAAAACATGTTGTCCTTTTCTAACCAATAAGAAAAAACAGATAGGAAAGGACAGCCACTGATTCCAAAAACTTGAAGGACTCAAAGTCAGATTTTCAAATGTATTAAAGTACTTAAGATACAGATCGGTTCCTGGTGGGATTCTGAAAAGAAGCACCTGAGCAACTAGGTACCTAAAACCCATTGATTTAAAAAGTCCCATTGATATAAAATTACCTAACCAGGCAGAGAAGCCTTTACCTCTCATTGACAATACTGGACATAAAAAAATCAATGGGACAAAGCACCTAACTTGTTTAGGTACTTTACAAAATCCAAGTAGGCACTTAGCTACTTCTGGACCAGAGTGACCAGAAAAAAAAAATCCACCAGTTAAATAATATGATCTTTCAGTGTTTGGTAAATCAGTTTAAATTAAAAGCAAGTTTTGATTAATTATTTTTTTTAAGCATTGAACAGGTTTAATGCAGTTTAACAAATTAATGCACTAGTTTTAGTGCATTTTTAGAAAATCCAACTTTCATTCATCTATAGTTTGATAACTCCTGAGTTAAATATTAATATCTGGTAGTCAGAAAATCAACCAATTTCCATTTTTAAATAATAAAAAGTGTGAAATTAAAAATCTAAATACATGTATGTTAAAGTATAAAACAATTTATACTGTATATTCTCCATTAGTTAAAGATGACAACTTAGTGTCATGCTATTTGTTTTTACAGTTATACCAGATAATTAAATCTCTTTAGGAAAATAACTGAAGCCTGAAAAAGTGATCTAAATCACCAATTTTACTAACTTGATTTAAATCATTATTATATAGGTATCACCTCATATCTAACCATGCCCCAAATTAGATGTAAACCCCAAACACTCTTTTCTGAGATTTTGGGGTGTTTGATTATTTAGGCTTTATGAGAAGTAATTCATTATTTTTTAACTGGGCTAAATCTCTGTCAGAAACCAGGAATTTATTTTTAATTCATTTCTACCATTGTGCATAATACTTTTCACAGAGATTATCTAGGAGCCTTGTTACACCTTAAACTGTGAACCGCACAAACACTGATTGTCGGCGTTAGTGCTGCTAGCTTGGAGTCAGGAGCAATCAAACCCTTACTCTAGAAACCTTCTCTGACTGTTCCCCACCTGCACAGCTGTGACTTGCCACTAGAGAGGGCTGGTAAGCCAGGACAGGTTTCTTTCCCATCTCTACAGGCAGGGGTATGAGAGATCCTGTGATATTGGAAGACTTTAACTTGAGTGGCACATCTGTGGAGAATGGCCATACCTTAATGGAACAGGATCTGGGTAGTGTGGATCAGAGATACTCCTGCCCTGGGGTGGCATAACTTTGAGCCACATAAGGAGTGCTTCCAAATACTTTAAGGTGTTAATATGAAGAGAATCCAGGAATTAAGAACTCTAGGAGTCACCCAAAATTATTCTGTAACAAGGCCCTAGGAAGTCCATACCTTTCCCTTGATTAGCAGTATTTATTGTAGCCTAAGGTTCATAAAGCAGTAAATATTATGACTGTACTTTGCTCTTTTTCTTTGATAAATTCACTTGTCCCTGAGTAATGATTAATCTTCAACACCATGTTATAAAAATAATCTGTTACTAAACTGTACCTTGTGCTTGTACATTTAGAATAAGTACTTATTACTCAAACCTTTATTGTATAGAAAAAAATATTTTTATCATTCTCAGACAAAAATGGTATTGTGCTGACATGACTGTGTAAGCTTTGTCTTACTGGAATTTCTAATTAGCTATTCTTAATAGGCTTTAATACTAAATGCACAGCTGTGGCTATAGTGTGAGGCCCCAGCTGGCAGTAACCAGCGGTGCCTAATACTGAGCTTTATTTCAGATAAACAAAGTATACAAATACAAACATAGCTGGGTTTAAATATCAGAAGCTTTCCCTTTTCAACTGTTAGATTCAAATGTAGAATAGCACAAATGTCTGTTCTCTGACTATGGTTGTGGATGATCATTCTTTAATACAAACACAGATACATCTCTACACTAAATGTGTACACTAAACATTAAAATATTACCTGCAGCAGACAGAAACAAATTAAAAATTTCCTTGAAAAATAATTTTTACTAAATAGATTAATTAACTTCACTTAGAAGTTAAAATAGTAAAATAAGGTACAGATAGATAACTTAAGTCCTATCTCAGTTTAGTTTAAATCTGACCTAAACAATATCACATAAGCAGACATTCGTTCAAACGCTCAATTTTTTTTAATGGCCTTTGCATTTTAAATTATTTACACTGGAAAATGATATTGTTTTATTTCAAGCCATACTTAAATCACAGGTACAACTGATGCTAAATCCTATCTTTTTACATTCGGACAATCTGAAGGAAAACAATTGGTTTTGGTGACATAGGTGTAACCAAGCAAAACTGGGCCATACAGTTATTAAGCCAAAAAGTAAACTGTTTCTGATTTGAAATAAACAAAAACAAAAAAACAAAGTAATGGCTCATGCTCTGAAGTTTGGATTACCCAAGTATCCAGAAAAGTACCAAGATTTTAACAGCAGTACGTATTCAGAAAGGGAAGAACAATATCATCTTTCTAATTATTTTGCTTCTCCCATGCTATCTTCTGTCAGAAATCTTCAAAGGCTACAATTTGTATCATGTTTATTCTGCTGTAGATACACAAAGTCTGTATACACTAGTGGTGCACCAATAGAGGTTTCTTGGGCCAATACTGATTGCCAATTTTTAGCGAGCCATATCAGCTGATACTGATCCTATTGCCGATATGCAGCCAGGCAACATGGAGAGCATGTTGGCTGATAAGCCTGTTGTGGGGGAAGAGGCAAGGGGGGCGTGGGGATTAGATCAAGGCCCCCGTGGTGAGGGAGGGAGTGGGGCTGGGGCTGGTACCGGGGCAGGGTGGGGGACAAAGCTTCTAGCTGTTTGTTGGGGGAGTATAGACAGGGGAAGGCTCCCACTATTGCACACACCCCGGGAGAGCATGGAAGTGTGTGCCCCTGGGTCTATGTGGTCAGGGAGAGCTAGCACTGTGGCGTGGGGCTGGGGTGGCACCAGGCTCTTCCCAGCAGGGAGCTGGGCCAGGGTTGCGCTTGAGGCATGTGGCAGTGGCACTGAGAGGGGGCTATGGGAGTGCTGCAGCCACCCCACAATTTTCCGTAGCCCCCACTCCCAGCACCACTGCCACCCACCCTCAGCACAGCCTGGCCCAGCCCCCCTGCCGGGAAGAGCTTGGTGCCACCCTGGCCGCCCAGACAAGCCACTTGTGGCTCCATCCTACACCGTGTCCCAACTGTGCAGTGCCTGCCCCTGCTCCAGCCCCTGCTCCAGCCCCAACCCCAGCCCCAGCCCCACTCCCTCCCTCACTGTAGGGGCCTTGAACTGATACCCCCACCCCACCGCCTCTTCTCTCACAACAGACTTCCCAGCCAGACCCGGCTGCTCTCCACACTCTCAGGCTGTGCTCCTGGACACCTACAAGTTGCTGCCAATACTGATAATTTTCCTTATATTGATGCTGATCCAATATGGGATCAATGTATCAGTGCACCTCTAGTATACATATATTTAAATAATCTGGGAGAATTCTTCCAGGATTGTTTTCCTGGTAGAGAAACCTACCCAGACCTGCATGTACAGAAATTTGATTGCTGAGGCTCTGCAGAGTGGAGATCTTGCAGTGCTGACACTGTGCACCTAAAGGGACCCCTGAGCATACATCTCAGCATGCTCTGCAGGCTCACTTAGTTTGCCTAGTGACAGATGGCAGCAATGTATAGGAAAGCCCTGATTGGCTTACCCAGACTGACCACAGTCAGCCTACATTTGCTTGCAGCACAATATTGGGATTGTGAAGGAGATATATTCTGCTCCCAGCTGGAGCAGCAGAGTCCTGAGAGCAACACACTGCCTCCCTACAGGGGACAGGGGAATGCTAGAGTGTTTTCTTCTGAGAGAAGCCATGGCATGTGGCTCTCTCAAGAGGAACTCCCCTGAGAGTGATTTAACCCCTAGGTTATTTTTCTCTTGAAGCCACTATTTTTACTTTTGGAGAAAAAACCTAAACATCAACTCTCCCAGGAGAAACTGAATGTCTATATGAGGCCAGAGAGTATAGCAGAAAAGGAGTGTAATTCAAGCCAGTGAGTGCTTCTGAGGCTACAGTTTTTATATATAAGTTAAATGAATAAAGTTACTTTTACCCAGTCCAGGTCCCTCAAGGATATTCTATTTTTCCCAGGACCATATACACACATTGTCAAACCAAATAGCACAAAAATGTGAGACAGCAGAAACTTTCACCTTTTTCCATAAAAAAAAACTGCTTTCCTAAATGTACTATTTTCAAAAATCAAGACTACTTCTCATGATGTACCAGCTAAGAGTCACATCTGGAGATGATGATAATACTGATATTACTATGATAAATAATATTATTTATTGTATTTATTATTGTATAGTTACTACTACAGGCCAATGTTAAGTTTGTACATTAGTAGGAATCCTCTGGTAATAAAAATGTAATCATCTATAGAAGAAACATACTGTGCAGTATCAAACTGCAAAACGCATTTAAAAGCCACCTCCTGCCTGGCATTACAAATCTTAAATGCAAATATCAGTGGTCAATCCAGGGGAAAAAAAGAAATAAAAGAAAAAAGGGGAGGGGGGACCTCTTCCTCTCAATCTGTCTACATTCTAATCTCAAAAATTTCATGATTCCAAATCCAATGATATAGAGTGCAGATAATACAGATTTTTATAGTACAATCAAACCTCTTGAATTATGTAACTGGAAGAAAAATAACAAGCTGAACATAACTTTTATGATCTTTAAAATTCATAGTAAAAACCCTAGTATGATGAATTCAAGGCAGTCCACATCTCTCAGAGCTAAATGTCAAGAGGTCTACTGGCTCCGTCAAACACTACTGCATTGGGTTACCTATGTTTCATATTCTGAATGTTATTTTCCAGTCACAAAGACAAGAGGCTTAATTTTGCATAACTACAAGAGGCTTAATTCTGCAAAACTACAGAATATTTAAAGTGACAGTTACCAGCAAAAAGTATTGGTTCAAGAAGTTGTCATGAACTAGCCCTACTTGAAGATATCACATTCAATTTACTTGTGTGTTACAAGGGAACACATCAGTCCCCTTTTCAAGACTTCTGTTGTCTGTCAAGTTTCGGCCAAACATGAAATAACACAACACCGCTATGGACTCCAAGAAGTCATGGTTTAGATGAAAACGGCATTACTAGATTTGTTATTTTAAATGACAGAGAAGCTAAAGACAGATTGTTAGTTTCCCTAACTTTCCCAGTACTCCTTAAAGGATGGATAAAAGAGTCTTGATGTCAAGCAACTATAAAAATGTTACTTGCTGTTTATTCTTAGATGTTAAATTGGGCATAGTAAAAGCATTATTGACAGTGTTTTCCCTCTTTCCCCTCTCCTCTGTCTCAGGAGTCGTTGATCTCTTCCAAATGACCTACTGCAGATTGAGTTTGTTACCTACTGTAAATAATGACTGCCCTCTAAAACTAATCAATACAGTGATAAATAAATGTGAAAACAGATAATTATCAGAACATGCAAAAGTTATCTACTTTAGTTAGATAACCTTCCTCTAAATACCTGGAACATCTGACAAGAATGGAAGGTCACTCAAAAAAGAAACACAAAATTCTGCTTTCCATTCTTAAATTTCAGCTTTGAAAATGCCCTGAACCATCAAAACATCTCATCCAGTCAAACTGAAGTATTTTCAAAATTCTGCCAAAACATCTGAAAATAAAATCGGGAGGGCTGTTAACATGTAGTGTTTACTAATTCTAGTGTCCATGTGTCAACCTAGTAAACCTGGAAAGTAACATATGTATTTTTATTTTGTATATATAACACTCAGTCTTAAAATTTCTGCATGTGACATGTGAAATGAAATTATGACAAATGACTAACACCTTTGTTTTACTGCATAGGTCAGCATTACTGAAAGATTTTGTGTCTTTAATTTAAAACATTTTCACACAAAGACTAAAGAAACTAGCCTTCCTAGATTTCCTTTTTAAGGAAAATGGAAATATATACAATTTTTCTCTCCTTTAACCCTAAGGAGTTTGAGATCTCTCATCACCAGGTTCAAATATTGCAGAGGCAAAACCTAGTAGATAGATCTGTGCTTGGGGCAGCAGTGGTATATGGGGCAACAGGTGCAGGTAGGCTGCTGGCAGTGACACTGAAATACTGACCTTGCGTCACTAGCTCCCACTACCATCCTCCACCACTCAAGCTATGGGAATAATTATTTTATATTATAGTATATGGACTAATCACAAGAAAGAAACTGGTCATTGATGCATTTGTTTGTGCATCGCAAAACTATTTGTGGACAGAAGTGTGTCATAAGATATTAGGAAGATACAGTTCTGTTGCTGGCTTCAGGAAAAGATTGTGATTCAGTTGTCAGAGCAGCAGTTGCAAGACAATATGTAAGTCTATGATGGAATATTTCTTTGGAGAAATGCAGTGGTTGAATGGATAGGACTTGAGATAATAGAGGTATTTGCTTGCAGTAACCTTGGGAATTCCTTCAGGTAGCTTACTCAATAGAGAGAATTTGATATAAAAAATGCATATAATCTAAAGACTGTCGATGTAAATAAGCCTACATAAAATACCACAGCATCCTTTTGTGTAAATAGTTTCTCTGACCATTCTCAGTGTCCTTTAATTTCATTATGGATCTGAGGTTCTTTAGGTAAATGTGATATCTTTTATTAGACCAACAAAATATATCACATTTATCCAGAGAACCTTGTTTACCTATGTGCTTAGACAAAAATGGCTACAGGCAACACCACCAAATTATGGATCTGACATTTTCAACTATTGGTCCTCAGACATTGAATACTAACTAGGAGTGTAATTTGTTTTCTACTTTCACCAAGGACATTCCTTAGCTTACTGATTAATAACTGACTAAACAAAGATCTTTTTAAAGGTATAAATAAGATAAGACAGATTTACCTAATGTTGATTTCATTTAATATTAAACACAAAAGCCAAATTTGCTGACCTTAAGAAGACACTTTGATGGGATAGGGACAGATGTTCAAAAAGCCTGAGCCTGAATTGATTCAATCTTTGCAGGTTAGTCTAACCTGGCTAGGCTGAAGCAGTTTATAACCGTGAATGAGAAAATGAAGGTATATGCCTGCAGTGGCTCAGGCTAGAAGCCAGGGGTCACTAGAGCTGCCCTCCCTTCCTTCCACAGCATGGAGGCTCTGATTAGTTTATCATTGGCTTCCTGAACACATGCACTACAAAGCTTTCCTTCAGGACAAGGAACCACATGGAAAATAATAGGTTGCTAATGTACTATGGGAAATACAACTTTTTTTTCAGGGCATAATACTATTACTTTTTTGTATACTCAGAATTAAATTTAATGTACTTTTTCAGAGAGTATACACATATAACAGGTTGTAACAGAAGGGATACTCACCCATTGGGGGGTGTCTCATGGTGAGCCAATACCAGGCTCAGCCTGGGAGATTTTCTTGTGACCCTGAAGACACAAGAACAAAAGGACTGGAGCAATTCTGCCTTCAGGCCTTGGAAACAGGGTCCCTCTCAGAACCCCAGAATTCTGTAGCCAGGATGGGCCCGCCACCAGGGTCCGGTGCGGAGGGTTGGCCATTGAGGACAATGGGGGAGCTGAGGGAGGAACAAACCGCTGTGAGGAGACTGCAGGGATCTTGCTGGGGGGCCAGAGTGGCGAGTGTGAGGGGCTGCAGAAGCTGAGTCACCTGTTGGATGAGTGACAGAAGCAAGCACAGCCCAGAGGTGAACCCTGGCTCTGATTAAAGGGGAAGCACTCAGGACTGGGAGTTGGTGAGTGGGTATAGCCCTCTCATCTTGTAGTGGACCCACACATGGCGGACCGTGAGTGAGCAGCCAGGAAAGTAAACCCAACAGCCCTGTCGGAGGGGCAGAAAAGGGTGTCGTGGGGAGGTGGCTGTTTATGTATTACAGGAAGTTGAACATGGGTACCAGCCATCATCAGAAGTAGAGTCCCGGGGCCATCGATGGAGCTCCCATCGCACCCACACCTGACTGATGACATTTTCCTTAACTAAAGTGATGTCAAGACAACAGCACTCAACCAAAAGACCATTATTTTGGGTGTCTACATCAGACCTAACAGGGGTGTGATCACCTACCTATTCGTGTATTTGTGTTGTTACCAAGTTATATGTATCTATAAGCATTGAGTTCATTAGTATTATTCCATAAGTTAATTGAGTTATGAATTAAACCTTAGAATAGCTAGCAATGTATGGGTATGAATATAAATATATGTATGTAAATATCTGAATACAAATTAATACATATTTCTCTATAGATAGATAGATAGATAGATAGATGGATAGATAGATATTGTAAATAGTTGCCTATTCTGACAGAGTGCTGTTACAGGAGGTATCCCTGTACTGGGATCCTGAGGTTCCTCGTTCGCCCAAAGGAACCAAAAGGATGGGTCTAGCTGGTGCCTCAGTGTTCCACAAATTGCCACTGGCAGTGATTAGCACCCTGCAGCAGGGTGTTACACATATATAAAGTTAGAGGTGTCCTACAGATACTAAAAAGGACAGACCACAATTAAGGGAGGATCAATAAGTAAAGAAAATCCAAATAAACCTATTTCCACAGTACATCATCTTCATTCTACATTCTGGGTATGGCATGTTAAAATTCCTTTTGTGGAAAACCAATTGCAAAATGTGTCTGAAACTTCCTTTGAAGTGTCTGTTTTCTCTGATTACAAACAGTTCAGGGACTTTTTTAAAAACTCTTATTCAATTTCCAAAGAAATGTGTTCAGATCTGCATTGAAGATTTTATGAATGGGGCTGCAATCTTTATGGTCCTATCAATAAAGAACACTGGACATGGGTCCCACATATTACACACTGTAAGCTTTTTCCATTTATTCATGCCTGGATCACATAACTCTCATTCATCTTGTTGTGCACCCTCTCACTGAGACTGCTCATCTCAGATAGTAATCCCTTCAATGTTTAACTTTTTATCACTTATTTAGAATTGCACCACTAGTGAAGATCAAACATTCTAGTGGCTACAATGGGGATATAACAGAGATGGGCAAAGTCCGGATCGTGGGCCAGATCCAGTTGGCAGCGGACTCCATTTCCCAGCAGCGTGTGCTCATGGCTGGGGGTGGTCTCCATGGAGACCCCAGCCACACCTGCTCTGTGAAGCTCAAGGCTGGGGTTGCTATGGAGACCAGCCTCAGCCACACTGGCAGGGAACACAGCATAGCAGCGCAGGCCGCTGCTCCGGAACAGCTGGGATCTTGCAATGGGGTCAGCTTGCTCCAGAGCCAGGGCACAGCTACAATCCCCTGCCTGCATGCCACTGCCTGAAATGTGCAGGCTACAAATCACGGCTCTGCCCTGGCTTCAGAGCAGCTGCCCCCATCGCAAGATCCCAGTGGCTCTGGAGCAGCCCCCTGCTCTGCTCTTTCATGTGCCTTGCTAGCGCAGCTGAGGCTGGTCTCCATGGTAACCCCAGCCTTGAGCTTTTACAGCGCAGGTGCGACTGGGGTCTCCATAGAGACTAGCCCCATTCATGTGGGCAGGGGCTGCTGGGAAATGAAGTCCGGCTGCCAGCAGGATCGGCTATTTTGCCCACCCCCGGGCTGTAATCATTTACATCAGCTGAACTAGCCCTCTGAAAACCAGCCCTCAGGACCAACCCTTTGGCATGTAACTTTTTCAGAACACATTATTAATTGGGACAAAAAGCATTCCCTAAATCTACAAGCCATAACCTATTGAAAGCAACATACTGGATTAATACCGCAGAAGAAAACTTTCAACTAGGCATCCAAAGATCTTGGATTTTGCTGAATAATAAATGACTACTACATTAGAATGAATCATTATCCAGACAATCTGCTTCCCAAAAAGAAAAACTAGTTGCAAAGACTAAATTGACCGTAAAATGCATAGGTGACCAAATCAAGGCCTACCTTGTACAGGGAAATACCAGCATGTCTTACATAGAATATGCACCTTTCCCCAAAAAATCAGGCTCCCAAAACTAGGGTGCATGTAGTAATCAGGAAAGCTGATGTTCTTCTGCCTGGCACAGAAGCACCTTGCTTTGATCCTTATACAACAGTGCAGCAGCTGTGATATCACTATTCAGGCATCTGAGAGAGCCTGTTGGCTTAATGGTTCATTGTTCTTCACTCCATAGGTGGCAAGGATTGCTCTCCTTTTTAATTATCTTGATGGCCCACTAATCAAGCTAACCTATTTTAGAGCATTTTTTTCTGCTTGACAGCTGCACCAGATATGTCCCGCGCCACCACCCACCCCCCCCGCCTTCAC
>NW_005842524.1:113426-149151 GCF_000455745.1 Alligator sinensis
TTTCACAGCTCTGGAAGCTCTTTAGCTTTTTTCAAAATCATGGATCTACTCATGGAGACCACTCTTTAGCAGAAAAGGGAAGGTAAGTTAGCTAAAGATTAGGCTGGGTCTCTGATGTATGCAGCCATAATTCTGAAATAATCCTTCATTCTGCCTTTCAAAAACAAGCTGTGTATAGAGGTGCACTGATACATCAGTCCCATACTGGATTGGCTATCAACCTTTTTTGTCATATGTAGCCAATAATGTGGCCAATAAATGCCCCAGGCATGCACGTAGCCGCAGCATGCATGGGGACAGGAGTGCAGTCCAGCACTGTGGAAAGCAGCTGGGTCTGGGTGGTAAGTCTGTTGTGGGGGAAGGGACGAGGGGGGAGGGAAGAGGCATGGTGGGGCAGATTGAGGCCCATGAGGCATTATTTTGTTATCTTGAAAGGAAAGGCAAATTTAATGGAGACACCAGTGCAAGGACTTTAAACTATATTGCCCAATGTCATGAAGGATTATGTTAATTCCTGAATACTAGCAACAAAACAAACAAAAAAATGGGTAGAACATGTTGCATCTATAATATTCATTCTATGATTATTTAAATGACTAAAGTGCTGATTTTTAAGCACGGTACCACAGCTCCCTGGACTGCCTTGAGATTTTTTTCATGGGGCCACATAAACTTAGCACTGTTAGGTGTGCAAACATGCTTCACATAATAAACCCAGAGATGTCAAATAGGAATCCAGTTTTCAAAATATACTGACATGATGTGTTCTATTTGAGTTCTTTGCAACAGAAGTATAGCTTTTTTTTCTGTAGTAAAAAAAAAAAGAGAGAAAAAACTAAGAGCTGGCATTTTCTGAGGGATGCCTCGAGTCCATCAAGGGGTTCCTCGCATCTAAAAAGGTTGAGAACCATTGGCCTAGAGCTTTTTTATCTTTGTAGCTATGAGATTCTTTAAGTAAGTTTCCACTTCCCCTTCAAGTCCGGTCATCAGTTATAGCATCAGAGAAATTCTCAAGGTACAATTTTACTGAGCTACTGCACAGGTCCTTGACCTAGAGCAGACCGACCAGGCATTCTGCAGTAGCACCGGGCACCCCACAGCTTCCAGTGTCACTAGGCTCAGGGCAGATGCAACAAGCAGATCTGCTACAGGGCCAGGCACAATGTAGTTTCTGGTGTTCCTATCCTTAAACAGGCCTGCCAGTTCAGTTTGCCCATGTACTGACTATTTTACATTTTCCAGAACCTCCCAACTTTGGACACACAAATCAGGAATCCAGGCAGGTTTCTGGGAGCAATCCTATAACCCATGTCATACAGGAGGTCAGACTAATTGATTCTAGCATTCCCTTACAGGGCCATCTGCCATTAATCAAATAAACTCGAAAGGGCCATTTTAACGAACTAACTGAACTTAGAAAATAAACTAATATTGTTTCAACAAAGTCTGTCAGTTGGTGCTTCCCAACAAAATAACGTTAGAACTAAATAAGTTCAATTGCAATTTGACACCATCATGTCAGCTGTTGGAGAAAAGTCAGTCTGACACAGACCCAGTTTTCAAATTTATGATTAAAGTTAGCTGTAGTGCCACTCCTATTTCCTCAACAGTTTTATCTACAAAGAGAAAAAACTAATTTAAAAAAACACATTTTTAAGTTCTGTGGCATACCACTTATTCACTGTCAGGAACTCTTACTACAAATACAAATGCATGTTTCCATTTTAGAAGATCTAATAATCTTGAGTGTTGCTGAAGAACCAAAATACAATTTAAAGCAAAGATGTCAACAGATGAGTTTCAGTACAAAATCCTTCCCAGCTGCCATTCTCCAAGGCCACTTTACTTTGAGAGATAATTCTATACTCCACAGAAGCTTCTAGTGCATTAAAGATATCAAATGTTTTGTCCCTCCCCTGAACTCCTGCACAGCTCCTGTTTGAAAGCCAATACCATCTCACTCTTGAATAAAGGTAAAATCTGGAAGGCTGTAAAACATACCAGCTAATGTCACCGATAATAGCACACTGACCAAAATCTTTCCAAGTTGACCATCTCTACACTTACCACTAATTCACACGGACCAATCTGTATTTATTCCAAAGAAAACCATAGATAAGAACCATAGTCACTAATTATACTTCAGTATGCTGAACAAGCTAAGGGAAGTCTTTACCAAGCACTAGACACAGAAAAGGTATAACTGAGCATTGAGGGTATATATTTGTAGTGCTGGACAACCATTCATCATACCATTCTACATTTTACTATAGGCTTTCCTTGATTTCAGCAGCTCCTAATCAGAGATTTTCACTTTTACAGCAGCACAAGGAAATGAAATTATTAAACCTTTGTTGCTTCTTCTGCTTGCTCACTGAAATACTTAGAAGAGCTATCGAAGAGTCCTTAGGGATTCAGGGTAACACAGTCCATGATAAAAAAAACATAAGACTGCTCTTTTTACAGTTGATACCCAGTTTTTATGCGACTGAAACATAATATTCCATTCAGTGCCTTGAAGGCATCCTAGGGAGGTATAGCACATTTTATCCAGTTTTCATGTAATACGACTTAAACAGAGGCAAGGCTCCCAGGCACCCAAGATGCAGTTTCTCTTACATTAGTGTACTTTACTGAAAGTCCTATGAGGAATTCAGATACTAGGGGGTACAAAAGTCATCCAGTTTAACTAAATACATCAGACGAAGAATTCAAACTTTTTTATACTTTACATCAAGACCATCAGTGATAGCATAATTTATTGTTATCTGTGTTTAACCAAATCACCCACATCACCCTGATAACCCAAATGCCCTCCAAATGTTGTACTTTTTTTTCCAAGTCCTCTCAGTACTTTTACCCAGTTGGAATAAGTAAAAGCTAAACAGAATATGCAACTTAACATACACTGGAAAAAGTCCAAGAATCCGTTTGGTGATAGAAAACAAAAGGAGGTATTTACTTGCTGGAAATTAAGCACTATAATGAAGTATGTTTTGAGCTTCTGTAAAACTAAGCTGTTTTACACTTTGGTGTCATAACAAAATACACTGGGTACATCTACACATGTGCTTTATTGCAGAGTAGACTAATAAGAAGCACAGTAAAGCATCACCATCTCTAATTAACTACACCGTAAGCTAGTACTGTTGGTGATTAACTATGACAAAACACATATGTAGACACTGACTGCTGGCCTAAACTGCACCTGGTCAGCCCAGCCAGCTGGGGGCCAGACTCCTGCCTGCCACCTAACCACATGGCTCCACAGGTTCTGCACCCTCATGTCACAGCCAGCCCCTCCACCACCCAATGCTGCCACACAAAGCCTGGGGCTAGCCCCCTATTCCCCCTGCCAGCTCAGGCCTGCTCTGCCCTGGCTGGCCTGGGTGCATGTGTAGACGCTGCACCTGGAAGTAACTTACTCATGCTCAAACTGCTCTGGAGTTTACTGCTTCATATTAATTGCACATATAGATGGATTTACTGCCTTCATATTTTGCTCGCCCTTTATTATTCTGTTCAAGCGGATTTTTGGCAAACAAACAAACAAAACCCAACCTTTGTTTCCTCAAAAAACACCAACTCCCTAGCCTAAGAAAACCCTTTACATATAGAGCAAAAGGTAAACTTGACACAACACCAATTTTTTCACTGTTACAGCGCATATACTAAAATGGCTATCCTACAGAAGAAGAAAATTTTAGTTTAAAAGATGAAACGTCAAAAGATTGGTCATGACAGCTGATATTTTGGACACTGACAGATGTGAGGGGAAAAAAAATGTGCTTTACTGGAAAAAACAGCGCATTAGTCCAACCTGGCTCTGCAGAGTCTGTATAGATTGGGCGCTTCAGCAGGGCTTTTTGGTGCTTTTATCTAAAGCTAATTCAATCAGCTATTAGATAAAATCACCAAAAAAGCCCCACAAAAGCGCTTGATCTGTACAGACGTTGAGCAAGCTGGGTCCAACTAACATGATACCTCTTCTGGGCATGCACGGTGTTCAGTGTGGCAGTGCACTGAATTTAAAGTAAAGTGCCATGGGGGAAGGCAGTTCACATCTGCAAGCAGTCTTAATCTCTGAGGTGTCACTCTGCCCTGCCTTCTGCCTAAAACTAGGCTGTGGTATCTCAATGAGGCTTCTGTATGAAATAACTTATTATTATGTACAGGAACTTATATACAAAACTATTTCTAATAAAAGAGAACAGTTGTTACTACAGATCTTGAAAGGGTGTGGCTGGCCTGTTCTTCCTCTGTTACCTGGAAGTTCCTACTGGCCTCACCCAGACTGTCTCCTAAAATGCTATACTTCCTGGACACTATTTATTTAGGGACACTTACTTTGTCACACAGATTATGTATGTTAAAAGATGGCCACCTTCTCCTCTTCCTGCTCAAAACGGCATCAGTCTGAGCTCTGGGACATCTGAGGATTGAGGCTTCTAATTGCGAAATTTACAAGAAAATGAGATAGTCCATGTTGCAAAGACTTTACTAATTTCCTTCCCTTTTGATCCAAATGAATCATTCACAATTAAAATGATCTAAATTTGATTATCAAACACTCTCATATATTCATTATTTAAAGAGACGTTTGGGCTCCTATCCACTTTTTTATTGATTGCAGTTTGGTGATTTATTTGCTCATAAACTTTTAATATACACAGTGGGAATCAATCACAAGACCAACTCAGTGGTACTAACTTAGGAGTGAGTACCGAACAAGCTACAAAGAGTGCCCAACAAAGTCCACATCACAGAAATGATGACACTAAATCTAAATTTATTTTAAAATGCTGATGATAGCATTTTATATAACCTATATAATGCTATAATATATCACATTTACTTGCATATAACACAGACATTTTTTCCTAAAAATCAGCTGGTGAAAATTGAAGTTCATGTCTTAAACAAGGAAACATGGGGAGAAGAGGGTTTCATTCTGCAGAATCCAAACTGCCTGGCCTCTTCAAGCTGGGTTGGCAGCCAGCAGTGCCTGCTAAAGCCTACTGTGAAGGGGGTTAACAGAGTAGTCACCGGTTTTTACTCCCCCTCTACCTCAGCTGCTTGTGTTCTCCCAGCAAAAATACTATAATAATTATCAGTATTGTCAAAGAAAGATATTTTTCTTAATTCTGTATTCAATTATTTAATATTTAATTAAAGATGTTAAATACAATTATTTTCCATCCATAGGAGTGACCAATCAGTGCACATATAAAATACTAATGATATTTTTGGTAACACACACACGCACACACACACACACACTCACACACACACACACACACACACACACACAGAGTTATATACAGGAGTCTCTGATTTTTATGGCATTGCTACTATTTTCAGAGTGTGTGTTAACAAAAATATCATAAGTATTTTGTATGTGCACCACTTCATATCTTCTGGATGGAACAGAGTGACATTTAATATCTTCAATTAAATAGTAAATAATTTAATAAGTACAAGAAAAGACAGCATTAGTATATAAATATGAATGTAAACTATGTATCCCATAATGCAACTCTGGTTTCCTTTACTTTTGCTGTCATATAGAACCTTCTTTATTTTCTGATTCCCATGCAGTTGTTTCTATTTTCTGTTTGTAAGTGGACAACAATTAAAGAAAAACATTTAAAAAATAAGGATGGAGATATGGATGTAAGTATTGTAAATCAGGCAGTCCAAAGTTCTAAACTGCTACAATTTCTGAACTAATCTAAAAGTCGTCACTGCTATTAAAGAACTAGTCATAGTTTTAAGGTAAGATATCAACAAGTCTAGGAATTAAAAGAGTATGTTATGTGAAACCTAGGCCTCAGAGTTTTCAGCTAAATTCCAAAACTAAGCCAAATGAAATATTTTGAGAACTAAGCAATGGAGGATTACACTATCTTACAACCACACACATCCCTCCACACCAATATCTTTCTGGCCCAGACAGCATCTACTAATTGAACAGATTAATCTTGCAACCGGAGCAACAGTGAATATATGAATAACTATTCTTTATTAATTATACGATTTGTTGTGAAATTATTCTGTTCTTTCTGTCAGTCAAAGTATTACTGAACAGAGGCATTATTAGATACCATGTATGTCATACACTCAAACAATGAAATTTAATTATTCCATTAGGGTCTCTGCAGTCAGTTTTCTAACAGTGTTCAAGCACTGTCATCATTTCAGTGTGAGGTTCAGGTTTGTTGAGTTTAGCAGCCAGTACAAGCATTGCATGATCCATACTTAAATTGCACGCCAATGCCAAATGTCATTTTTTAAGGGGCATTTCTGTTTAGTCACAGCTCTGTTTTCACTGGTTCACCTTTATCTATGTTTGTAGTAAAAAAATTGGAAATTATTTACTCTTCTAATCAGCAGAAGACTTTCAAACAGGAGTCATAACCCTGTCATGGAATGAGGAATAAGGGAAGAGGAAGCACATTAATGGAGGAACAAGAGAGATTTTGCATGTAAAACTATGCAATGAATCATACCCACTTCCTTTCTACTTTCATTTGCACTTGGTAAAGACTTCCATTTCTAACAGCCAAGCTGCCATGTATCACAGCCTCTTTGCTAGATCATAAAATATCTAATTCAAAACAATAGCAGAAAAAGGGGAGGACATCTACAGAAGCCAAGAAAGAGGGATTTTTATGCTGTGTGTTCCTACATATAAATGTTTTGGTTTTTTTCTCAATGCATTTCTATCTACTGTGACAGTGCATTAAATAAAATAAAAAAATAAGAAGAACCTAAAACAGCATTTTTTTTAAAATGTGAGGATATTAGCTTACCAATTAATGCTTATACATTCAAATTCCTTAAGAGAGACAAAAAAATACTAATTTTAGGAATTCATCCATGTTTAACAAGAATGACCATAAAGCTCAGCAAACCTTACTTCTGGTAGAGGACTGGCCGGCTTCGTTAGGATTCCTCCCACATAAACAACATTTGGTAGCGTGGGTCTTGGAAACTCCAGTGCTACATCAGTACACAGCATCCACAGGCTGGATTCATGAACCAAATCATGCATTGATCGCTCTGGCAAAGCCTTGTATTTCTGCAGTATCGTTTCATATTTTGGCATAACCATAAAATTGACTCCCAGTCTCGAAACCAGATGAACAACAATATTTTTAATCCTTTCCAGGAAGTTCATATGATCTGTGAGAAGTGAGTTAAATTCTGGAACATAAGATAAAGGAGCCGGAGCACCAACTTCTGCTGGATACCAAAGACCAGTGGAGAAAACAGCAAATTTAACCCCTAAAAGGTGAGCTATAAGAAATCCACACATCTCATTAGGATCCACCAGCAGCAGGTCAAATTTCTCCTGTTTCAGAACATGCATTAGATTTTGGTTGCCCACAATCATGTCGCAGTTCTTAGAATAGTGATCCAGGATATCAAATAGTTCCAGTATTGTCAGTCTCCCAGAAAATATACTCCTCATTTTGGACTGAAGAAAATCATCCGAAGTGCTGCTGTTAAAGATCCCTGGGTAACGCTGGAGTCTATAGTGATCAGATGGAGGGATTTCTCTGCCCTCAGAGAGGAGTAAGACTGTCTGGTGACCTTGGTCATGCAAAGCTGAGGCCAGAGTCTTGAAAATATATAGATGGCTTTCAAACATAATTGGCGGCACAACAATGATTTTGGCAGCCCTGGCTATCCCGATAGTGCCCCACAGGAGAATGAAAACTGCAGTGTAAGACTTCATAGCTGAAATGACAAACAAAAAATTACTTCAACAAATTTAAATCCGATAGGCTTCTAGGAGTTTTCAAAAATGACTTTCAGCCATGACAGCTTTTAGCATTATCCTATCTTAAATTCTTTTTTCTCATACCAGTACCAGGAAACAACACAGGCACCTAGCTTTAGGGAGAAAAAGAACAGGTGTAGTGTTCAGTTTGTTAATAAGAAAAAGGTTGTTGGGCCTGCTCCCTTCCCTTTCACACTTTCCATCTGCCTTCTAGGTTCGACAAGTGACTTCAGTCAGTACAGATACTGGTACAGCACCCAATATATGGCAGGAAAACTTATAAAGGCAAAGGAGATGGTCCCCTCCTCCAAGGGACTTGTGTATATCAGTTCATGCTAGCCAACAGCAATGATTTTTCTCTAGAAACCCAGACCACTGTAGGCTTTGGAGCAAGCGACCAATCTAAACCAAGCTGCTTACAGAAAACCGTAATTTAGATCTATTTTGACTTGGGCTTTTTGAATGCCTGTACGTAGCCTCAGAGAGCAGGCATGCCTGCAACATGTTCATGTCAATATTTTTGGTGATTTTGCTATTCATAAAAAATGCTGGATTTAAAAATAATAATAATAATACCTACAGGCCAAAATCCTAACAGTTTATCCAGAAAGTAGGCACAGTATTTGCCTAGGCAATACAACCTTCCCACCAATGTACCTCAACCCTGGATCTAGAAGAATATCTCTGCACATACACATATGTCTTTGCTCTCAGCTGAGACTTCCAACAAGGGCTCCATTTGTGATTGTGGATTTTGTGTTGAATGCCCAGTTCGATAAGAACAGCACTGCCTGCTACAGCTAATCTTACTATTTCTATTGCAAACTCAGATTTATCAGTTGCTCATATCTTTCAAACTTTTTAACCACTGGGCTAGAAGTTTCCAAGCTTGGTCTAGTCTAAAAGGGATTTTTTATTTTATTTTATTTTGGTTAAAAATTATTCAGGCACAGTAGCGTAACTAGGGGTGAGTGAAAGTGGCACCAGCCCTAGGCAGTGGCTTAGGAGGGGTGCCAAAATCATCCCTAGCCTCCAAGGGAGTCCATGCCCCAGCAGCAAGAGCAGTAGCTGTAGGCAGGGACTGGCTAAGACTCCTACAACCCCAATCGCACTCTCAGAACCAGCCTTCCTCATTTCCCCTCCCCCTGCAGTATTTGCTCAGGACACAAACCCTGTCTGTTAAAAATCTGTTAAAAATTCTACATTCATGACCAGCAAAGAAAGTTCAAGTATAAAAGAGGGAGGACTTTTATTATAATTTTTCCTCTAATTTTCAGTTACAGAAATGGTTCTAAGAATGACTAGACTGGAGCAATTATTCTTATGGAAATGGTAATAATTGGTGCTAGACTGGAAATCTGAGGCACTTGTTTCCTTGTATTTCCTTTCAGTATGGAAAAAAAAACCACATAACAATAACAATAAACTGTAATGAGCAGCTTGTTAGTATTTTTTCCCTGCTATGGGAGCCATTTTGTTGCTGCTTCCCCTGATTAAATAAATATTACACTCTGCTCTCTACTTCACAGGTCACTGAGATATACACTAGATTAGTATCTCATTTTATGCTTTCAATTTTAACTCTGCTAAAAATGTTCTTACTCAATTTGAAAAGTCCACCAAGTACAATGTCTGTTTTCTATCATTTTAAACACTCTTGATGTACCACTGCAGTACTATTTAAAGTATGTAAATACTTATAAAATACTTGTATACCTGGTACTATTTAAAATATTTTGTATAGCGCTGCTACAGCACCCTACAGCTGAAACAATGAACAAAGTCCATTCCCAGTGCTAGCTCAATATCACTGAAAATCCTGGTGCAAAAGCAAGAAAGTAAATTCTTTTTTTTAAATGAATAGTTAGTTGTACACATACTGCAGATAAGCAACAGACTGAGAGTTTGTTTTTTCAGTCTGGTCCCTGGATTTTCTGGGCTGCTGCCTTTCTCTGAAGAACTGTTTGGTGATCTTTGCCTGTTCTTCAGAGCTACTGTCTAAGGACAGAATGGCTCCTATCCAATTATATGAAGTATCTTTTTGATAGTATCCCTGCTTATCATTTTTTTTCTTTTAATCTTTACTAAGTCAGTTCTGGATCACAGTTTTTCACTACAGTCTCCAAGCACCACCAAATTGTTACACCTTGAACAACAGCAATGGCTACCAACAGGTTTTTTGGCTGTATTTTTGTTATATGCATGGGTATGGAAGGTTAAAATCTTCCAGGTACAGTGCTAGAGGTGTTTTCTTGTGACACCATGCATGGCCATAGACCGGGAGTACAATCTAATTGTAACCACAGAGCTGTCAGCAACAAAGGATAGAGATATGGGTCTCTCATTGATCAGGCTACAGATCAGTAGCTCTTATACATTTCAAATTCATTAAAAACATTTAAAAATTCAATGAATAGAGGAAGGAATCTTTTTGAGACCACCCTTTGAAGCGTCACAAGTCCCAATAATTATTCTTCAGTCTTTTTATAAATATATTCTGGAAAGGGAAAATCATTTTCTGCAGATATGAGTGGCTAATTTGTTTTAGTCTGCATGAAAAATATGCATCTGGATAGCATTAGGATTCTCTTACTGAATATATAAATTGCTGCAATTAATCTCTTTAGACATCACCCTAGAATAGTTCCTCTAATTTAGACAATTACCTCTAATGTGACTTAATGCATATTCTCTCTTACACGAAACTGGAAAACACTTTCCTACATAGTGGGTGCATCTGCACAAGACACTATGTCACCACAGCAACGAGCTACGGTGACATAGCTCATCGTAACGGTGTTGTAGCATCAGCAGGCACAAACCATGATGCTGATGCTACTGCGCAGTAGGGTTGGAAACGGCCCATGAACTGCCTGGACTGTGCAGTAACAGCAATTACTGTGCAGTCACTTTAGCAAGTACTAAATGACAGAAACAACTGCTGTCAGGCACATGTGTAGATGCACCCTATGAGTAGGAGTCTTACTAAGGCTCCTGACCTAGATAACAACAGAAAATCTCTGCTTTCAGGAGAGCAAAAACAACTGTTCCAGTCTTAAGAAAAATTTGGAAGAGTCTGGCTTTGGTATTATTTGCTGTCTTGCTTTACTCTACCATTTACTGAATCTGAAATAGGAGGCTCTGCTCTATCTAAAAGTTTCAGGTGTTTACTCTTTTTCTGACATGCTTGGGAAGTTGGGACACTCCCAAAAATCTCACTGAATACTTTCGCCCAGGCACTTGTGGATAAAAAAAGGAGCGTCTTATTAATGTGCTGACTAGTTTCTGGCTGGCTAAAGTATTTTAAAAGTATCTTAAATCATGTCGGCTAATTATGCAACCCTGCAATTTGAGGAAACTGTACAAATTCAGGTCCACACCTATAAATGGTACAAGTTGACACAATTCCATTCACTTCTTCAGAACTCTGCTGGCTTACATCAGCTGCAAATCTGATCACCTTTGTGTTACAAAAATAGATGCTTCTGCCATAAAATCTCCAATAACAAAATCAATGATTAACAAAATGACATCAAATGAAATTTTTCTTACATTTAGAAACTACATCTCCTCAGGCTATAAACATTTTGATAGCATTAAATTACTGCTTCTGCCAAGTAGATAATAAATGGCAGCATAGCATTTTTATTGAGGGGAAAAAAACCCAGTTGATGTTTGTAACATCAATATGCAACATAATAAATGCCTATGGGTAAATGATGCTCTATCATGCTTCTATAGGGAGGATTCTAGCATTATGCTTTGATTTCCTTGCCTGGCATATGTATCTCTGTGAAGAAGGAAGTACAATGTAAAGCTATGGGGAATATTTTTTCTATTATGCTATATATTTCCCCCAAAAAAGCTACATAATTTAAGCAGTAATTCCACTTGACAGCTACAGTAGCATAATGGTAACCCTTTCTTGAAAGAGCAGTATTAACAGGTACCGTGCAGTATACATTACATGTTCTTTAGAGCATTAATTGAATCTATCAGAATAACAAAATTAAATTAAAGGTTCACAAATTGTTCACACATTTTTCAAGCAAGGTATACTAGTAGTGCAAAGAAGACACAATATTCTTTGTTTGGAGCTCTCATTACAAATGTACAAGATGTATATTTTGACTAGTAGTGCAGTGTTTCTTTTCATATACTGATGTTTCACAGTGCATTATACAAACTCCCATTGCAAGAGATGTGCTTTGTATAGCAACAATAATATGTAAACAATACTTAACAGATCCATATATTAATATCAGGCCTAAGGGGCTATTCTTGTGGTCCCAGAAAGATTCCCTACAGCAGCAGCTCTGATAGAGGGGAATCATCAGGGTTAGGTACAGACAGTAAAAAAGCCCAAGGCTGAATCGATTCCATCTTTGCAGTTTAGTCTAAAATACGTAGATCAAATTGAGAAGCAAGTGACCAGACAAGTGAACTTTTGATTCCAGAAGTGCAGCCACATGCCTGCAGTGGCCCAGGCCAGAAGCTAGGGGGTGCTAGATGTTACAACCTGCCTCCCTGCTCAGCTGGAACAGACAGCTTGGGTCAAAGCTACCCTGCCCACCCTGCGACGGGGGTGGGTGAGTTAACTTGAATCTGGAGGGGATCTGGGACAGAAGTTCAATTAACTGATTTAAACTAAATAAGTTAAGTCTGATATTGCATCCTTCCAGGTTTATCTTAAACTGGTTGTGGCCATTTTGAAAGCAGTTTGTGCACACTGAACTTCTGTTGTATTACAGATTTGAACCAGTTTCTGATCACTTATACTGGTTTGTGTGTAATTTCTGCCCCTAGCCTAGGTGACACAAAGTCAGTATGGGAGATTCATAGATGCTAGGGTTGAAAGGGAACTCAACAGATCATCGAGTCCGACCCCCTGCCTAGGCAGGCAAGAGTGCAGGAGATGGCCCCAGCCAGATGCCTATCCAACCTTCTCTTAAAGACGCCCAAAGGAGGGGAGAGCACCACCTCCCTTGGAAACCCATTCCAAATTTTGGCCACCCTTACCGTGAAGAAGCTTTTCCTGATATCTAGCCTAAATCTGCTCTCTGTCAGTTTGTGACCATTGTTCCTTGTTACCCCAAGAGACACCCTGGTAAGCAAGGGCTCGGAGATGCTCTGCTGCGTTCCCCTAATGAATTTGTAGGCAGCCACAAGATCACCTCTCAGCCTTCTCTTGTGGAGGCTAAAGAGGTACAGGTCCCTCAGTCTCTCCTCATAGGGCTTGTCCTGTAAGCCCCTAACCATGCGAATGGCCCTCCTCTGGACCCTCTCAAGTCTATCAACATCCTTCTTGAAGTATGGTGCCCAAAACTGGACGCAGTACTCCAACTGCAGTCTGGCCAATGCCGCATAGAGGGGAAGTATCACTGCGCAGGTTATCAGAATCAAGTCAGAGGAAAAAGGACTCTTCTTCATTCTTGGACCTACCATGTGGGATTGCTGCAGACAGAACATCCTACATTATTCTTAATGACACCAGAGGTTATTCCAGCGACCAGAATTGGGGGAATTCTAAAAGTTTAAACTTGACACAGCTGACAATGCCAAGATACATAATAATGCTTAGCACTTTGTAAGTTTTATTCCATGTTCTGGTTGGGAGAAATTGAAAAGTTGAGTGTCTTTTTCAAGGCAAGAAAGCGACCAACTGAGGGTGAGATTACACATTACAAGTAGATCATGTTAGATAACCATGGAAAACAATCATCCACAACTGTGAGGGCTTGCCAAAGAAGAGTTAAGAGCACTTAAAACTGAAATCATCATCCATCAAAGCTCACTGGGCGCGTCTACACAAGATGCTACATTGCCGTAGCAATAAGCTATGTCACCATAGCTCATTACTACAGCGACATAGCATCTACAGGTATGAGCTGTGATGCCGACGCTACTGCGCAGTGGTGTAGGAAAAGACCCATGTGGCATCCAGACTGCACAGTAACACGCTTACGTAAGGAAGTACTAAATGACTGAGCAGTAACAACTGCACTGCCAGTGCATGTGTAGATGTGCCCACTGAGTACTGCTAAGTGCCCTTTAGGCATCTTAAAGTTACACCATTTTAAACGAGGATTACCTTTGGGGTAGGCTACCTAGTTTTGAGTTTAAATAGTTTCTGGGTGTTCACCTGAGATAAAACCAGCAATTTGCAATCGTCCTATATCCCAGAAGGCACTGCTTCCAGCTGGAATAGCTATCCTCCAGGACTCTATGGCTCTGGACTTACAGCTAGAAACAGCCAGGAAACTGGTGGGTAGGAACTGGGTGAATGGGAAATGAAGAAAAAGTGGTGAAGGGAGGGCAAGGGGACCAAGGGGAGAGGGGCATGGGGAAGGGAAGGAGGATTAGAGGGGGAAAGGAGGGGGAAAAGGTGTGTGGGTGGTTGGGGAGTTGTGGACCTGTTCCCCTGTACCCCCCAAATTACCCCCTCCACCTTCAGGTTGCTCCCCTGCCACCCCAATTGCCCCCTCTGTGCCTCATTGGCTCCCCCCCCCCCCCCCCAATCACTGCTCTGCTACATCAATCAGCCCAAAAGTGGCAGAGGTGCCAGTGGAAGGATTCCTCCTTCCTGCTTGCTCCTGGGACCCCTGCAGACCACAGTGCCACAGCAAGCCCAGATCCAGCCCTCCCTTGCTAGACCCTACAACTGAAAGGTAGGGGATGGGGGGCATGAAGCTGCAAGGTATCTATGATGCCCAGCAGGGGCTACATCTGTGTGCATGGGGGTGGCATGGGCTGCAGGGACCCCAAGAGCAGTCTGAGAGGGGGACTTTCCCGCTGCCTCTGGTGCCACCATCGCTGCTCTCAGGCTGCAGGGTGTCAGGGAAGTGATCTGGGGGTGGAGTAGCTAATCAGGAAGTGGGGGCATCAGAGTGATTTTGGGAGGCAGAGAAGGTGATCCAAGTGGCATGGGGAGCCCTTCCCCTCCTCTTCTCCCTGGCCTACACTGTGGCTACATAGTCTGTGAGCAGGGTAAATATGGAGCAGACTTTCAGCCCCTAGTCACACCCCTGCTTGCCAGCCTTCCAGGGGCAGGTCTGAGCAGTGCATATTAGAGTGGGTATTAACCTTGAAAATATGACTGATCACTAGCACTAGTTCACCTTAACAAAGACTAACATTCCTTAGAATTAGCACCTGCTAACTCTAACCTTCCTAATATCTCACCCTATTGGCAAACAAAGCTTTCAGACCCACACACAGTCCACTGGACTACACAAGTACTAGTCAAACTATCTGTATCATTAGAATGAAATAAAAAAAACAGCTTGAAGCTCTAAATGACTCACTGAAAGCACCTGATGTAGCTATCAGGGACGTAGCATAAGGGTAGTTAATAGCCTTGGAAAGGCGTAAAGATACCAGAATTATGTCCAAGGAGGTTAAGGGCCTTTTTGAGGCTACCTTGTCCGTGGTCAAGCTAGAAATAGAACCTAGAAGTTCCTAGCTCCGCTCCTAAGCCTCAGGCTATTCATCTATGCCTCTCTTGGAAAAGTTAACCTATCTGTCAAGCTAAGTCAATACATTCTAAATTGCAAACATTATTGTGTTATGACTTTGAATGGTGTAATAGATAAGCAGAAAAGCAAGTCACTAATATTTCTGTTCTTTATTAAAATAATATTATCAGCCTATTTCAATATCAATATATATATATTCTTTAAAAAGAAGCCCTACCACAGTGATACACATTTTTATTTTAATTAGTTTTGAAAAATATTTAATTTAAAAAGATTCCCTTTCCAAGATTTTGCTTAGAACTTGCCTTCCTTTACATAAAGGAAAGTATGAGCCTATACAATCTGATAATGTCTAAGTCAGAAGGTTGAAAGATATTTTTAAAATTAATATTCTTCAGAAACCTACAGTGGTCTTTTAAACACCACAGTGGTCAATCAAAACACCTAAACATAAGAAATCAGTGGTTTTTTTCACCTTTTTTTTTAAACTTAAAGTAGTGTTTGAACTAAGGTTTTTATGTGGGAGTGGGGAAAGTTAAATATTGTAAAAATCAGATTGGGTTTAATGTTTAACAATTTAACAGCTTCACATAAAGTAAATGAATTACATGTGGCCTTTTAAATGGAAGAGAAAATGCAGTCTTAACGATCTGTTTAAGCAAACTAAGCTCAAGCACAGAATACTTAGAGGGAACATGTTTTCTGTAGACTAGAAAGAGCTATAGTTCCTGAATATTTTTTTTTCTATAATGAATGCTCGGAAAAAAACCCTGAAATTGCAAAAATGAATTAATTATTTTTATAAAGCAGGATTGAGAACTGTGATAGCTTCACAGTCTTTCAGTCTACAATCGAAAGCAAATGCAGTCACCTGAACTTTGACTTCAGTGGGGGTGACACTACATGTAATTGCAGGCTAGAGAGCAGCTTGCCAAAATGAGGGTTTTCAAAGCTTGTTCTCACAGTTATAACACAAGGAAAATAAAATCCCTGGAGAAGTCAGCAGGAGTTTTAATGAAATAAGGAATGCACGATTATGGCTTAATGTCCTGCATGAAGTAAGGTAACTTGATTGTACGTATCATCAACAAGTAAACTAGGGCAAACGCCCTTAATATTAATACCATTCTTTCATTTCACTCATCGAGCTCCTTAAGCATCCCTGCCCAATATGTCCAGAAAAAGAGAACGGTGGACGGACAGGTAGGAAAATGTCCTTCTTATGAGATACCAGTGAGGTGACTGCAGCAGAAGAATCTTAACCATTGATCACTCTGATCACCTTACCAAAAGGTTTTGGGTTACTATATAACTTATTCCAGAGTACCTAAAGGAACCTGGCAAAGCAGCAAGTTAATAAAGTATATTCCACCTCTGAAGACCTGGATTCATATATTGACTAACCCTGAGTTTCTTAGGCTCATATTAAAAACTAGTATAATACAATCCAACAGCAATAAAAAAAATGAGATTTACATACAATTTCACAAACAGGTAAATTGCAGCTTACAGCCACCAATCTGGAAATGTTCTAACTCCTCCTTTCCATCTCCATTATTTCTCACTATCCCATAAATATACCATACAAGTTTAAGACTACAGATGTAAGAATCCAAGTTCTCATCATTTTGGATATGTGAAAAATGTTTATTTTTTTTAATTCAAAACTTTACATTAGCGTGAAATTGAAGAATGCCATTATCTCATCCTGTGCCAACAAAAATGAAGAAAAAAGCACCACAGTACTATTTGCACAACTGGAGAAACAGGCATGTTTGTTAGACTTTTGTCAACAGTGGTACATACGTTTGAACAAGACTGCCAATCTGATGTAATATCCACACAGGGGGAGTGAATCTTGATCACATGTATTACAATATTTGCTCAAGATGATCCCAAGCCTAGAACATTATGGGTACTGCAGGTGAAGCTGATTTTAATCACCATCAACATCAGAAAATGAATCCACTAATATTACCATTTGAGGTCACCCTTCATGCTGTGAAAAACAAAACTCAGAGCAGTGCAGAGTCATCACTACTGGCAGTCCTAGTTTCAGGTGATAACTAAAAGCTGGTTAGGGAAGTGTTATGCAGTATATAGCATGTGCATCACGCTATAAAAGGGAACAAAGGTAAGATATTCATCAAAGAAGAAGCTGGAACTGAGAACAATTGCTAGTAATATTGCTGACAGTTTTGTAAAGCACTGTGATGTACTAATCAAAGTGCTATATCATACCTAGGATGATCACTGTTAACACTATTCACAAAAACTACTGAAAGAGTATAACTTAGAAAGACTCTGTTAAAAAGAAAATAAAACAAAACAGAGTCAAGTCTATCAATGAATTCTAAAGAAACAGGAAAAGTATCATTTTTTAATAGTTGGATACCAGAATGTTAAAACAAAACAGATTTTCGTGCCCTGTATTTTAAAGGTTCAATGTCAAAGGTTCAATTCTATGTTAAAGGTTCAATTCTTAACTTCCTACTTGGGTAACATTCTCACTGACTTCAAAACAAACTTTTCACTGAATAAGGGTATTCACTGAATATTTACCCTTCCTGAATAAGTTGTTGAGCAACACTTTACTAGGGAACTGTAGAATCAGATCACTGTTTGTTTGTATATTTAAAAAGTTGTATTTTCCCCAGAAACATTATGGAAAGTCGTTACTAAAACCTTATAGAGAAAACTTTTGAATAGAATTAAGTGAAAGGTACCAGTCATTTTATCATATTTCCAACATCTTGGAAATGAGGGTAGAAGAGCAAACTAATATTTGGTCTAACTCTACTGACTACCAGAGATGCGTCTATGTATCCCCAGTCCAAAAATGGTCTGAAGAATTACCTTGGAGTATATTGCATGGGAAAAAGAAAACCACCATAATTCTGTCCTATATTGCTGATAGAATAGTTTCATGCTGACACTGAAAGAATGGGATACAGGCATTTTAAGCCAATGTGACCAAGTGCCACTTCAAAAAGACCACAAAAGAATATAAGAACTTCTTTCTGGGTTTTCCCCCTAAAAATACTTCTTTAAACAGAGGGGAAGAAAATAAAGCATGTTTGTTTGGATTTATGTTTTCAGGTCTAACATCAGTCAACCTGCAGCATTCACACTTGATGGTGATGCAAGACAATGCCACAATGGTGGACAATTAGCACTAATTAGTTATGCAGCTTCAGAAGAAAACAAATCATAGACGCTATTGTGAAAGTAAATTACCACTTCCCACCAGATCAAACATATGGAAGCAAGTAGTCAAGTTATGATGTGGCAACTGAAAAAATGCAGCTGGACTGATATACCTGCAAGTCTTTAGCTGCAAGACTGGAGCCTATGCTTGTAAGGATGCTGTCTGTTGCCTGTAGGTAAATAGACCAATACCATTTATGAACACTACTTTCAGTCTGAGCCACCAAAAGGGGGCTTTTAAATAGAAAGTTGTGAATCTGAAGCTAGGGTAACTAGTAAGCAATTCATACCTGCCACAACTTTATTGAAGCAAATGGAATTTTTGCAGGGATTCAAGTTACCAGAAGTTTACAGATCTACAAAATCTTGGAGTATTATCCCAGAGCAGGATTCAGTACGAACAACTGCCAACTATTTAAGTTTCTTGCATCATGTACCTTATTGTGGCTCACGGAAGCAGAGGAATGTTTATGATGAAGTTATTTTATGTTACAATTTTTATGAATTGTGTCCTAGGACAAACTGTGCTCTGCAAATCCAGGCTCTCATTTAAGTCAAGGCATGAGCCTGAACACAGGCTTGAAGGAGTGTTATATTTACTCTTTGTTCAGCAATAACCACCCGGACCCTGATCCATCTATTGGACTAATATATAAATTTCAAAGCATGAGATACAATTTCTCACTCTTCATGTAATATTTTATATCTGATGAGTGGGAAGTGGAGAACATAGCCAATAGCATTCATAATATTTTTATATAATTATCTTTGTTAGAGACTTACTGTATGGTTTTTACTGTCAGTAGGGGGGTGTGTGCATAAAGATTTGTAATGTTTATGAGCAGCTTGTGGTACAGTTTGGGGTAAACAGCTACTTATTTATACAACAGTTGTTATCATGCTTATAGGTAGATTAAATAAGCTTTTACACTAAAAAAAATTACAAAGGAGAAACAGCATCAAATGCAGTGTACTTAAAAAGGACACACTCCTCTTTCACCTTTAAAACTTTTACACACAACTCTAGTTTAGATAATCTTGAAATAAATCTTACCCAAAAGAGAGAGCAGGTGCAGTCTTAAAACAGGAAATTTTAGAGGATTATTCCTAAAGAAAATATATATGGAAATGAAAAATGCAAGGGAAGCTGTTGTAATAAGCAAATGTTAAATAATGAAAATAAAGGTATAAAATTCCTAGAACCATGCCAATGAATTCTTGAAGCAACTGCTTAAAATGAGGCTTCATGGTCAAGGAGTCACTGAAGACATTGTCAGGATGGCCTACTTGGGAGATAACTGCTTCCAAAAAGATAAAAGGGTCATTCTATTAATATCTTGTAGGACTGTTCATGCACCTTCCCAAGAAAAGTTCACTATCAGTCAATGAGAGCCTGAGGCTCACAGGGTCAGGCCAAAGGGTTTATCATAATTTCAAGTGTTTGGTATCACAACACCACCAAGACAGTGATCTCCATACAAAACATATTTCATAGGGCTACATCACTCCCATCAAGAAATCTTGATGATATGCCCCCTTTTTAAATATTCTTTTATGTAATTTAAATGCTGTGTAACTCATAATTCTCAAGGTACAGTTCAAAGGATTTCATCACAACTGAGATTTATGCAATCAAGTCTAGAAACACTCCCAAAGAAATATTAACAGCTCACTCGTATGTGTTGCCAGAAAAAAAAAAAAGATTCAGGATCATACAGTATAATCAAGAATTCAACTGCAATCACCCCAGGGGGTGTGGTATAGCAGAAAGTGAACAGATTTTGGTTACGTTTTCCTGTGTATTTGAATAATAGGGATTAGAAACCTTGCTGTAAGATGTTATATTTCTTGGATCTTACATTTCATTGTACACAATAAGCTACGCGGCAGGATATCTAAAGCCAAATAGAACAGTGTTTCTGCTTTTTTTTTCCCTCCTGTATTCCTGCAACCACACGGGGTTTGGAAAACATCGTACACTCCCTAGAATAGATCTTGGCACGCTGTGGCTGTCCTGGGGGAGTCTCCTGACACCTGCTCAAGTCTACATGCACTGTTTCTCAGATTGCTCCAGCCCTGTTGCACAAGAAGCAGTAATCAGAAGCGATGAATTTATGCCAGCGATGGGAGGGGAGGGGGAAAAAAAAGATTAAACAACTATCAGTACAAATTTAAAATTATATCAGTGCAGCTTAATGTATTTCTCTGGAAACGGTGGTCCTGCTCCCACTGCTTTTCTGCTCAGAGAAAGCAACGTGTGGTGTGACTAACTTATCAGGATGTGTCCCCTCTGCTACCATTTGCTGAACAGAGGCAGGAGGAGTGTTAGGCACGTGTGAGGCCGAATAGGGGATGCAGCAAGAGAAGAAATCCCATTACCTGCAGTGCCTGTCTGTGGGTTTGGCTGTACCGCGGGGTGCTGCTGAGCACCGGCAGGGGGGGCGGGAGAGGAGATCTCAAACCAAAGCTGTCAGAGAAAGGGACCGGGTCAGGGACCCAGGAAGAGGGGGCAGAGAATGGCAGCAGCTCAGTCCCAGCCTGCCCTGGCCCAGCAGCAGACATGCAAACGGACACGTCGAGAGGAGCAAGGAGCCAGCTGCTTGCACAAAGGGGGCGCAGGGAGCAAACCCACACCCTCAAGGGAGCAAGGCCTACCTACGGCCCCCCTGCACGAGCAGGCACCTTCCTGATCTGCATCTGACACCAGTGTGTTGCCCAGGAGTGAAGTGACAGAGATGACTCCCCTGACAGAGCTGGGGTGTTTTGCCTCCCTCTGCTGGGAGGGAGGAAACCTCTCACAGGAGCCAGGTAATACCAGCAACCCTTGCTTAACCTGGTATCACCAACACACCACTGATTTGAAACCATTTCCCCCAGTGAGAGGCCTGTGACAGCAGCTTGACTCTGTGGGCAGTGGCAGGGGAGCAAAATGAGAGCTCATTTTGATGTTCATGCAATAGATTTTGAGAAGAAACCTTAAGTGGCTGACATTGCAGAGCAGGCAGCACTGGCTGGATGCCCAGCGTGATGTTGCAGGCCCAGCGTGGGGAGCCACTTGAAAAATCTGAAAGCCCATGTTTCTGGGACCACTAGCAACAACCTCGTTTCACTCCGACTGGGTTTTCCTTCTAAAATCAACTTTCGGATGGTGAGAAGAAAGCCTTGGACTCCCCCCGCCCTCTCGCTCACAGCCAGCTCCAGAGTGGTACAAGCTATCCCCATGTCACACCATCAGATGACAGCCAAGGATCTAGAAGAATTAAAACAGCAAGAAAGAGTTTCTTTGTTCTATTTCTGACCTCATCCCCCAATGAGTGAGTAAATTTTAATACTTCACATTAATGCATGATCGCAGGGCAAAAGATATCAGAGCTGTCAGATCATAGACATAAACTGGAAATAATAAAAATAATATGAAATGCATTGATGATGTTTTGATGATCTTTGCTATCGATCATATAATGTTTTGATGATGTTTGCTGTCAAGTTTTCATCTATTCAGCTCAACTAAAGTAACTCCTTGTCTTCAGTATCAATGACAGTTACTGTTTGTCACAAGGCATTTTTTGATTTCTAAGAATTTAGATTTGAAAATACATCCCAGAATAAATCTGTTTTCCTGCCTCTTACAAATGTTGCTGCTCAGAATATCACATATTATTGCACACAACAGATGCTGCCATCTTTTTTTTAGGGCAATTTATGCCCTTTTGACCTTTAGTTTTCAACTGTCTTCACCTTTTTTTTTTTTTTAAATAGCCCACATTTTGTGGAGGCATTCTGGACTTTTAAAGATACATTATACGTGCAAACCAAGGAATATACAGAATTGAAAAGGAACAAAGGTCTCCTTTACAACATAGAGGACTTGGGATAGCTATGTGTGTGTGAAACATAGGGGAGCTCTGTGATCTCTAATGCAATACAACATAATTCAATTTCCTAAAAAGCTGACTGCACACTTGACTAATCCATACATCTTCTATTGTGAAAGGTCACTTACGAAGGACACTGGAAGATTTTTTTTTTTTTTGTTCATTTGTTTTATGATGTCATTTTTTGAACAAGCCTCACCTAGCAAAGTTTGTTCTGGAGTTGCTGTCCACAACTGGTATATAATATTACACATTACTGTTCAGATGCTTCTTCTCTAAATAAGAAACTGAAATCCCCATGAAGATCCAGATCCTGATTTAGAGTCAGGTATGCCATTTGTGCCAATTTTACCCCCCCCATTTTTGAGGTGTAGTGATCTTAGCCAGTGCTGAAACTGTAGCAGCCAGATGTTAGAGATGTAAAGATACTCTCTGCTAATCTCTAGGTCAACAGTGAAGACAGATCAGGGTCAGATCAGTGATAAGATAAAAGGGTTAATTTTGAAGGGAAGAGGGCAAGAAAGGAAAATGTAGTTTGCTTAACTAAAAACCGGGAGATGGGGAGTAGGCATAGTCACTGGTCTGGGTCAAGGGAAGAACCAGTCCCAAAAAGGAAAATGGAAAGTCTGCAGCTGTCAGGGCAGAAGTTACTAGGCACAACTTGGTTGTACCAATAAATAAACAAAAAAAAAAACCATCACTATCAAGACAAGTACCTATTATTAAATCTGTGTGTGCATTCACTTTGCAAAAAAGGCTTGTGGCTTCCTTTGTGTTTGAAAAGCACCTAAAAACCATTTTGGACACTCTACCAATATAAAAAGTAATTATTAAAACTGGTTTGAAATTGATATTTTACTTCTGGTTACAGCACTCTAGAGTGTCTAGCTATGTCATTATAACTGTAGAGATAATGAAAATAAAAAAGTCAGACAGAGATCAAGTAAATATAAATGTCTATATTCTGAAACAATTTAAAACCATGAAAATTGAATTTAAATCATTCTCATACTCATATGAAATTGAGACAATAATGAAAACTAAGTGAGCAATGTTTAAAGTTGATGTAAACCAATTATCATAATTATACCAATTAGAATAATACGCATTTATTACAAAGGAAACATTAGCACTGTACTTAAAAGTTAACTACAGTATTTAGTTGACATAGATTATTATGTAACAGACTACAGTCCAGCCCACAAAATTATTAGCTTTGAGAGAGAAATTTCTTAACTGTCTTTAAGAGTGCTTTCTTTAGAGTCTCCTTAGTGGCCCAACCAACAGCCCATGCCCAGGAAGTCCCACATGGTAAATTTACCTACATAGGTAAATAAGACATTATGCCATAAAAAAGGGGGAAAAACAGTAACGCCTATGTTTTCACTTTAAGGAGACAGTGACCAGACTGAAGGGATGAGAGGAAGACCATTGTAAATATGTTCCCAACAACAATACTTTATGCTGAATCTGCTCCTCTCCCTTGATGGTTCTGTGCAGTGAGAAAAAAAATGAATCCCTTGAATACAAGTCCCAAGCCATTTGAAACACCAGTTATATAACACTGCCTTTCAAACCACAATTCCCCTTGCTGAAATTTTACCCAGGAGACAGGATATCATATTCACAAGGGGCGAGCAAGGATTTATGGAATTGTTAGTACGTATTTTTATGCTTTAAAAAGGGTTGGTTTGGGGGTTTTTTACATGCAACTTGTACATGTAACTAATCCATGTAAGCATATTTTTTACTTTTGTCCTTCCCTGTATTTTTTCCCTTTTTGGATTGGATGAGACTGTTTAAATATGTCCTGATCAGGCAATGAAATTACTGTTAAGACCTTACCTCCCTACAATTAACCTCTTCCCTTGTTGCACAGAACCCAACATGATGGTGTCTAGTTTGATTGGGATTACAGGAGTACAAAGAATAAATAAATCATTTATTACTGAATATAAATAATAAATAAATCTCCTCCACTTCCTCTGTACTGCTATGCAAGATCAGTGGGCTTCAGGGAAAGGAGCTATAGGAGAGAATATGTGGGATGGAAGGCCTTTTAACTAGCAGGGTAAAAGGGTTTCAGCCTCCAATGCCAACCAAATTCCTAATAACAAAATCCCTCCAATTCCCAGCAAGTAATAGTATCACTTTTAAGACAAACAATGGATACTTGTGCTATTGTCTCTCCCAACAAAGCTGGGTATCATGACTTCCTCTACAGTAGGTTGATACCGCGTTCGAAAAGTTAATGTAAATCCTGCCTGCATAGCTTTCATAGAAAAATACCACATACCCACCTTCCAAAATATTACAAAGCATTACAATATTACAAATACTATTATTACAGCAAATGAATTACTGCATAGGCCAGTTGTACAAGACCCCTTTTAGAAATCAGGGCTTATTCCAAATTCCACAGAAGTCAATAGAGACATTTTCCATTTACTACAATGAGTTTAGAACAGGTTTTTTTTGTATATATCTGGAAATTTCCCAGTATCTTTTTAATGTTTATCTCTGTAAAACCCACTTGATACATTAACAGCTGGAAAAATACCTGCAATCCAGAACTCTATTGCTTCAAAATTGTTCTACAGAACCTCCAGGCCAAAAATTTCAACTTGGCTTTAAGTTAGATGCCGAAATGTATAAATAGATACTTTAAGTCAGTGATAGTTGTGAGTGCTCAGCATCTTTAAAAAAATAACTTATGTGTAGTAGTAATCAGGATTTTTTTTTAAAACGTATGTTTTAATCAGAAAATGGTAACTCACAAGAACCAAAACTTTCCCTAGAAATGAACATATTGGTTAAAAATACTCATTCCTTCAACTACTTCAGAATACCCCAGTGACTAAAGCAAGGTTCAGATGTCTCCCCTGCCTGCTTCAGAACAATGACTGAACCACAGTTTCCCGCTTCCCAGGTAAATGCCTAAAAATAAGTTGCCAGTTATTTTGGAGTATGTTTTCTCAATATCCCCTATAGAGCTTTCACATCCCAATTAAGTCACTTGGCTACAGTGTCAGACACTGCACTCACTGGCCCAATGAACTGAGTTTTTGTGTGAAACAGAGTAAGAAGACGGACATAAACCACACCTGGCCTACTCAGGAAGGTAAACAGATTTCCCAAGAGCAGCCTATCCTCTACAGGAAGGCTGCCCAACTTCTGAGCAGCTGGGCACCACGTGCCACAGGGGCACCCCACCATACAGGCACCTTGGTCACCTGCAAGCCATACTTGCCCACTCCTAAGGTGGGGGCAGGAAGCAGAAGCTGGAGGAGAGAGCAGGAGTCCAGAGAATCCAACTACAGCAGCAATAGGAACAATACAGGAGTGAGAGCCTGGTAGGAATCTGCAAACCATGAATTAATCACATGTGGGCTGCATGCAACTTGCAGGCTGCCTTTTGGACAGTCCTGGTGCTTGGCTAGACCCCAGGTACCTCTCCACTATTTACCAGCTACATTCATTCCCCACCCTCCCACTGCCAACCTGTCTCTCACCCACTGACTCCTCAGTTTACATCTTTACTGACTGGCTTTCCTGCATGCAGACCAGCCCAGCCTCTGGCTTCTCTACTATTCATTCCATCCAGGCAGAACACAAATACCAACTGCAGATGCTTCCTAAGCCTGATGAAGGGTATTTATATCCGAAAGCTTGCAAAGAAGATTTTTTCCAACTATTTGGGTTGGTCTAATAAAAGATACCAGATTTACCCAAAGAACCTTGTCTGGCTAGACTCTGAAGTATCAAATCTTCCTCTAGCCTACCAGTAGATGGAGCAACTGCAGCAATAGGTATAGGAACAAGTATCCCATCTGATCATTTCCTCTATCCAACAGCAATAATTTGTCCTTATGATTGCTTCCCTGTTCTCCTTTGCTACCAATGAGTAAATAAAATGGAGTCACAAGGCGGGGAAATGGTTATCAGATGATACCCACATGGGCCCTCCCCTCCTGGCAGTCTATAGCAAACTAAATGTGTAAACTGCATGTATACAGCAGCTGTAAATGAGAGAGGAAAAATGTGCAGAAACAGAAATGATCTGAAAGGCAGGGAAGAGGATATATGTGGAAAATGCATAAATTAACAGACCAGGAATATAGTAATGGATAGGCATGTAAACTAGTAGATGAGAATGGGAACAGAGTGAAGTAAACTGTCTTATCTGAAGCCAATGAATCCTGTTCTTAGTTTCCTGCCTCAGTCAAGCATAAGAAGAATGAATTTGGTGACGAAAGGTACAAAGGAAAGCTGATCAAAGGAAAGATGGAAAGGAGGGACGGTCTCACCAACGCCTAATTCTGTAGGCAGTCACTGCTAACAAACCCCACTCCCGCTGCTGGCTTCCGGCTTCTGTGGGCGGTCACCGCTTGCCACCCCTCTGCCAACACTGTCAACCACAAATTGTACCCCCCCCCCCACAAGTCTCAGGAGGCACAAGCCATTCATATAGATGCTTCCACATAGTATAAAATGAAGGAAATTGCACTGGGGATTTCAGAATATCCTCACAGAGCAAGAAAGTCCTTCCAGACTGCCAGTTTTATCATCTGCATCAATTCCCTCTCGTAGTCAAGTCTAAACAAAGTGTATAGGAATACAGTATAAGAAATAAGCAATAAAGGAATCCAAGTGAACCTGACAAGTCCTTGGAGCAGGGAAGCTTTTACTGGTTATTTTACCATGAAGAAAAGGTCTGAAATGCCCAAAATCCCATTAATTTCAATATTTCATCCCTATTTGTGCATACAACTTTAGAACACATAAAGACTTCTCATAAATTCCACTCTCCCTGGATTCCAGGTCTCAAACCCCACAATTTACTAAAATAAACTTTTAGGTAGTGAATTTAGCTAAATGTTGTAATATTTTGGCACTTTGTAATGCACTCTGTTTGCAAGTATGTAATCTCTAAATAGCAGATACACCTAAGGGTTTGGACATATGTTTAGAAATTCTTTAAATTAATACAGTTCACAATTAAGAATACAAAAAATTGTTTGTCATTTATTATAGACATTTTGAGGCTTTCTAGATAAGGCAAGATATAAATCTAAATGATAACATTTACTATAACAACTATAATAATGGTCATAATAACAATTACAAGAATAACAATAATAATAATGACATATTTACTCCAGTGTAATTGTCCTTTACTCTGGTGTAAACAAAGACGGCACAGAAAAAGTAAATTCCTTGAATATAACATACTTGAATATAGTATAGACTGACTTAAAAAAAATCAGGGGTAAATCTATACCAAAGAACATAACACAGGTATAAGTGTCATGTGTCTGCAGCTACCTCAGGGTAGCTCTTTCTTCAAGGCAAACAGAGTATATTACCTGTTCATTCACTGTCTACTGACAAGGTGTCATACTAGCATCTACTTTAAAAGCAGTTGTGTACATCTGCCCTGAAATGGCTAACTGTTCCTGGTGTAATCTATACTGGTGTGCAAAAGTAACGTAAAATACACTGATATAAATGTGTTATAGGTCTACGTCCTAAAAAAACCCCACAACTTTCGATCAGCCTCTAAAGAGAAATGCACCACAGCCAACAATTAGCATTTCTCTATGATGTAGCTGCTCTAAGAAGAAAACATAGCAGAGATCAGCAATGCTTTCTGGTGGTAGAACTGAATTACCCTTCCTGGGTCAAAGGCAGATTGAAGCCAGGACCCAGCTGCCGTCATTGCCACTGCCTCTCTCTGCTGCCTAGCTGCAGCACAGCATGGACAAAGCCCCTGGACACAGCATGGCACAGCATGGTCCAAGCAAAGCCTCCCACTGCTGAAGACTCCTGCCACTGAAGCTCCTACTCTGTGGACCAAATCCAGTCTCTGGGGGTGGTCGCCAACCCTTGAGTTAGAGAGAGCTTGTGCTCTATATTAGCTCCATCTGACGGTTTTAAGGTGTTACCAGGTGCTGAAAAGATGTTCTTTGCTACAAAGCACGTCTTCGTAATAGCATTTGGTAAAGTAGGCTGTTGCCTATGAAAGTGTATGCGTTTCTGAACCAGTTAGCCTCTAAGGTCACATCCAGACATTCAGAGGTGTGCATTTGCAGTGGCACAAATTGCTGCAGTGCACGCCCCTTCATGCGTGTTTCGTTTCAGGACAATTTGTCCCGCAACGGACAAGCTACTCTCTCCCAGCTCTTCAGCCAGGGAGAGCAGGAGGCTGAGACTACTCACTAGGTGAGTAGTCTCACCTAGTGGCCTGGAGCAGCAGAGGCACGGGTCAGGTAGCACAGAATCATGAGTGGCAGACAGTGTTGCTCTGGACGGCCTGTCCTCTATGCGTGCCGGCACACACTTGTTGTGCATGTGTTATGCCACTTTTTGTTCTGTTTCTTTTTTTTTTTTTTTTTTTGCTACAGGGAAATCCTGGTAGCAAATTTTGGCCCCATGCTGCAAATTTGCAGTGCGGAGCACATTTTAATATTTGCCCATGTGGTTTGTGGTGTCATGAAGAGGTTTGCTGCTCCACAAGCCATACAACCCTGCATATCTGGATGCAGCCTAAGGTGCCACCCTGCCCTGCCTTGTGCTTGACTTCAGACTAACACAGCTAACTACGTCCCTGCAGTAGAAAAGAAATTTTTGCTGAATCGGGTTCACAGGTAAACTCATATTGCATATTGTTAACCTATTGTTAACCCCAGCGGGTTAAATACTCTTAGAACTCTCATCAGTTGTGTGCTTCTGCATTTACCATATTTTATTTGGACAGGTATCCTTGAGTGATACAATTTAATTTTATCACCCTGCCACAGGCATTGACAGGTACTTACAATTTTGTAAATTGTGACTTTTAGCAAAATTTTAAATATAAGAAGTAACAGCTGAAAAAAAAGTTTCAACAGCTTGACCATTAAGATAGATTTTTTACAGATTTTTTGTTATTATACCATTTTTTATTTCTGCTTTTTTATTATACAATCACAACTAATTGTATTAAATCAATGCCAGAAACCAAGAAATATTCTAATAACTAGATCATGCCTTGTACTTTTTAAAGTTGGGAGTGGGGGAAGGAGAAGCTTTATTCAGCAGCAGTGGAAGAGGAGGCATAGGAAATATATTTCTATCTGCATTTGGTAGGGCAGGTTTGTTCCCCAGCCCGCAAGGGTGTTGTAGGAGGTATACCCATTTAGCACCCACACATGTACACCACATCTCAAATTGGCATTTACAATAGCATTCAGAATCTCCACCTTCTCAACAAGCCTGTGTACCTGCTGACATCAACACCAAGTAGATTGCAAAAGCCACTCCAGCTCTGAATGTGAACAAAGTGTCCTCTCTCCAAAATACTCATTCCTCCTATCATCTTGCATATATCCACATTAGGCAATGCACCAGACCACTTCTCTGATCCCCTTCACTGGTTCAGGCATGCTTGATATTTCCCTGACCTTAGCTACAGGTAAAAAATACACAAGTCACTTTTATTTATTTTTAAAGCAAATACTATTTTTTTTTCTTCAAAGCTGTTACAAAACCAGTTTATTTCCCCAAAATGAAGTAAGTACGTACTGTGAATGACTGTTTTCATAAGATTGCACAAACTCTCTCACACACATAATGGTACAACACTTACAACAGAGTTCAGTGGGACTACTTGTGTGTCACTGAATTGAGTAAGATTTCAAACTCTAGACCTTACAAAAGTGAGAATACTGATTCAAATAAGTGTTTAAAATAAACTACAGAATTCAAAGTTTGCAAGTTGTGCTGCACCTGCATTGAGTACTCAACTCTGTATGTAAAACAAATGTAAGTATCAGTAATAAAACAGCATCTCATTAAACCCTGTTCTCATCTAGGAGTGAATAAATAAACTGTGTCTAACACAAATACCTGAGTTGTGTTGTAATACTGCTGTACGTAGTAGGGCCACTCAGTAGGGTAACTAGGGCTGAATAACCAGGGCATGAGCCTTGTGTGCTTACTACAGATCAGTGCTGAAGTGATGGCAGACAGGCACCAGTCACATCAGGAGGCTGGGCTCAGCATGGGCTGGGGGCTGCAGCCACTTAAACAGGAGGCAGAAGTTCCCTCCTCAACCTCACTCCCTCCCCCTTGGCTGAAAATAGCATATGGCCAACAAAAGGAAAACTACATTTAGTTTTGATTGTATGATGTGCATCAGAATGTTCATTCTAAAATGGTTATCCTGGAAAATCAATTTAATTAATTTGGCTTCATTTTTTGTAATCATATTTGGGCCATATTGTTTACTGATTGGAAAATCTTTTCAGAAATCAAAATCTCAGCATTACTCTCCATTGACAAAGCTTCAGTACTATGTTTTCAGATCTACTTTCAATCGTCTATATGCAGTAATTGATGTAAACAAAAATATCTAAATTATCTGATATCTAACATGGGGATGCTAATGAAACCATACATTCCAGTTGTTTTCAAAATCAGGCTGAACTAGGTAACTAGACATTTTTCTCTAGCTAGCTCCATTAGGTGGAGCTAAAAAAATGTCATCTTTAACATATTTAGCAAAAGCTTACTGGTCTAGAATGTGTTTAGTTTGGCAAATTGTTCCTAGTAAATAAAACTTTGAGTACTTTAGAACAAACACAAATGAAAGCTCTGCCCACATACATGACAAAAGACACTAAATTATTTGATGAGTTTCATAAAACTACAGATTTAAAAAAATCATTAAAATTTCTATTTTAAGGGATGATTTTGGTCATAGGTAAAGTTTGTAGTTTCACAGTAATGCTCATAATTCTTCACTAAAACATAACTGAAAAGTTTTGGTTTTTCTCTCTAGTATCGCTTTCAAATTATATGTACAACTGAGGCTCTTTAAGACAGTTGCTGTGCTACAGCTACCAGGACAAAGCACTCTCCCTTACTCCAATCCACTGATTCTGCTGGAGCAAATGTGGTAAAGGCAATTTCATATGAGATTTGTTTTATAAAGCAATAGGCAAGTTTACAGACCAGAAAGAAATTCCCACAGAGGAAGTACACTGAGCATTTAAGCCCTAGGTCTACACTTGCACTTCCTATTCGTTTTAAATTTTAAAGTCAACTTATTTAAATTCTGCCAGCTGTACTGGCCTTAGAGGCTCCAAATCTCTCATAGTCACTGGATTTCATCCTGGGCACATAGAGTTCTTCACAAAAGAAATTTTCATAGCAAACTCTTTTTATTCCCTCAACTAGCCATAATTTACCAAACAAATAAAACATGATAATCAAGAAAAAATACCAACATTTAGAAGCACTATCCATTATAAACTTTTAATTAAATTTGCCATAGTGTTAGCTTAAAGATATTTTCTGTTAATGATTGCAAATATGTTTGATTTTTAAAGTTGTAAATACAAAACAATGAGGTATTGGTTATTTCATTTTTTTCTTTAGTCAACAATTATTAATCAAACACAACATTAGATTTTGACACTGAGAAACTAAAATTAAGCTGAGATGGAAGTTTGAGGAGTTATTTCATTTGGGAACACCACTGTTGAACACATGCAGTATATTTTTACAGCAAAGTCCCTAATAGCTCCTGGCATTCAAATGTGATGCCCTGGTAGATCACTGATAACCTGACAAAAGGATTTATTCAAGTTAGGTCCTTGAGATGAGCAGTTGATCTTGGTGGGTTGAAAGAAATTCTTGGTAACATTTGATGGGAGGAAACCTGTCCAAAAAGCTGATGTCTTCCATGTCAGCTGGCTAAAGGAAAGCACGTGGCTCCTGACTGCTCGCAGATCCTAGTCTCTTTGTGGTAAGAGCTGTTTGGCATTCATAATTATGTATTTTCTGAAGTATGCTGGGAAGAAAGGCTTAAAATGTGTCCAAGATATAGAAGAGAAAGGAAAGTCTGTTGTAGACACTAGAGGAGGTTGGCCAGGAAAATAAAAGGAAGTCTGGTAGTTGGAAAACTGAATGCTTGGTTTCCTGTTGAGAAGGAGAAGTAATGGAACATTCTGTAAACAGGAGAAGAGAAAACAAGAATGCTTATCATGCTTAATAATCAAGGTGATAAGGAGGACTGCTTAAGTGAGAAGCATTTTCTAGACAAGACAACAGGTGTAAAAAAGGTCTGTCCATGTGTACTAACAATGTCTACAGCATCACACAGACGGTAATGTGCATTGACAAACCTCCTCACATAAACGGTAATGTGCATTGACAAACCTCCTCACATAAACATTTGCATCTCTAGTAACAGACTGACCATCAATGCCAGGAAGAAATTTTGATAAAAGTTTTGATTTTCTCAGTGACTTGGTAGTAAAATTTATTTTGGAAGCTGTTGTGTGAAATGTTGGTGATAAAAGTATAATGCAGTGATTTAAGATGGTTCTTAACAGTGTTTTACAAAGTACTCATAATGCTTGGTACTTCATGTTTGTTTCTTAATTCATTGGGATCCTCCCATATAAACCAGTTAGAATGAAATAGTGATTTCAGTGGGTTGATAACCTACTTCTAAGGTTATCGAAGATATAAATAGGTAAGAAATAAAAATCATGTTAAGATGACAGTCTTGAATGCCCACAGCCTTTCAAAAAGCAGCTGTAACAAACAGGTCTAACACAAGAGGCTAATACAAACTTATTAGAGTGCGGGTAGCCACCCTGTGGCACACATGGTACAAGTGGCATGGGTAACAGCTATGTATAGCACACAGTAGGCCTGGGAGGAGACTAGCATTTGGCAACACAGTGGCAGATAGGGCAAGGAGCAAAAAACCGAGGAGCTAATTGGGCAAGGGAGCACAAGGCAGGAAGCAGAAAGCAAACTAACTGATCGGGCAGCAGGAGAATGGTATCAGAGTAGCACTGAGGGAGGGTATGGGACTAATTTGTGGCATGCCTGTCAGACAGATTGAAACCCACTGCGTTAGAGAATCCTGGTCTTGATTTCAGACCAGGATGCAGGATATCCACAAATTCAGTCTGCAGTTGCTATTACAGCCAGTGAACCACAGTAGTGGCTTATACAGCCATTCATTATGTAGAACTTGCAGCCAATGTATCCATGAACTTAATGGACCAGTTAGTCACATGTACATCATTGCTTTAGTGAAACATCCTCCACTCTTAGATTCCTACAGAGTAGTCTTCCACTGAACTAGGGTCTATGACAAAACCTCTATGCACAAGGGAGTCCTGGTGTTTCTTTTTCTTTTTGTTCAGTCATGAGACATGAGATTCTCAATGCAAATCTGATTTTAGAATGATACAATTGCTTATGGCACTGCAGTAATCCCTACCGTATGAACCATTTACAAAGAACATGCCAATCTGATTCTCAAGTTAGATGTTCAAACTAAATAAATTTAAATGCTTCACAAAGAGTGGTGCAGTCAGAGGGCCATGTTCCTCCTTTATTGTGTAGGCAGAACTCCTATTGATATCAGTGAGACACTGCACAAAAATCAAAATAAAATTTGATCCTTTCAGGCCAATAATCCAGTTGTTAAAATTTTACAGAAAGTATGTTCTACTTACATAAAAATCCTTCCCCCTCTCCCCCTCCAGAAGTTCACAGGTACACATTTTCATTATATCATGTAAAGTCTGAAGGAACATCAAGTTTTAATGCATTTTTTTAATTACTAAGGAAATCAGCTTAATATTAAGCACTGAGTCTTCAGAACAATAATACAAAGAAACAAGACAGACAAGGGCATTTGAAGTTAGAGGTAGTGGCATACGACTCCGGTTGGAATCATGGTTTTCAGCTGTTCTAGGTTCCTAAGTGACCTTGTGCAATAGCTGTTAGGAATATTGCTACAGGCAGGCAGTTGAAAGATTAGCCATTAAGTTTCAATCTTATCTTTGTAAAATGACTGTATTCAAACAGTCTGAAATTATTTTAAATGATTCCCAAAATAAATAAAACCCCTTGATTTTCACATCAGACTAAATAAATAAATAAAGTCTAGGTATTTAGTTTGCAAAAGATTATTTTGAGGAATCATGACTCTTATAGTTTGATTTTTCCATAAAGATCCTTTGCTCTGAAGTATTCAGTGCTACTCATCTTCAGACAACTTGAAAGGCAATGGATTAAATGGCATTCAGATCCAGTGAAACAAAGCACCTCAAGTAATTAAAGTTTCCTCTCCCAAATGCTGATTCTAATACTTAATTAAGGAGGGCACAGAAATCGAAAGTTATGTAACGCTCTCTACCAAACAGCAAAGCATTTTAAGCTGAGCTGAACATTCACGGCAAGGGCAGCACATTTCAGCGATATGCTGGGAGGGTCAAACAAGCAACTGGACTGCCTGACATACCTATAAATCTGCAGGTCACTAGATAACTTGTCGAGTATCCAGAGAAGGATTCAGTTCTTTTAACTGGATCCATTCAAGCTGGAAGACTGGGTCACTGGTGCCACAAGACATGAATGAGGGTGGCAACCCCACATAAGGAACCAAGCCCATGTGTGTGTAGGCATAAATCAAACAGAAACAAAGCAGTTTTCCCATTAAGCTGCATTGCAGCAGGTAACACGGAATGAACTTTAAACCTGCCACATAACCTCACTTAATGACCGTTGCTGGGTAAGATAATAGGACATTATTGAACCTGGCTGAGGATGGGATCCAAGGGTGCCTCCTTTATTGCAGTGTTGGAACCATGCCAGATGCAGATAGTCCCTTTCCCACCAGATACCTCTACCTCCTGGGCTTCATTCCCAAACTCCCCAGCGGGAAGGAATGGGATTCATTAGCATTTGTTGCCACTGCCTCCACACTCTGACAACCCTTCCCAAGACAGGGTCCCCTTGAAGCCTGCTGCCAGAAGGGCTTATCCCTTGCGTGAGAGGGGAAAACCAGGCTGGATCCTCTTCCCAGATCCTCCTCTGTCCAGGGACACCCAGCATCAAGAGAGCCCCATATCCCTCTCTCCACCTGCACCCAAGGGTGCTGTGCCACACCAGGACTCTTCCCCACTTCTCCACTGAACCACCCACCCCCAGGAGCCCTCAGAGAGTCACCATATCCCCCGCCCTCGCTGGGTCGCTGTCCTTCTCCTTCCACAGGGGAACCCCTCCCCTTCCCTGCCCCAGGGACACCCCCTGTCCCTCCTGTGCCAGGGGGACTGCTGCACCCTCCCCTCACAGGAGCAGGGAGGGGGAGAGGGACCTCCTGCCCTGAGCTCAGCGGCCCAAGTCGGGCAGGCACCTGCAGTGAGGCACCGCAACACGTGTGCTCGCGCGCACACCCACACACACACATCCACACACCTATATACACCCCCCCACACACACACACATATATACACACCCCTTACGCACACACGCCCATACCCCCCGCCCAAGGGCCACTGGTGCTGCCCCAGCCCGCACCCGCCCGGCCC